>NC_056737.1:1650890985-1650978485 GCF_019279795.1 Protopterus annectens | reverse complement strand
CTCTCATATGTAAACTCAGTAATTACTGATCATGATGTGCTTATAGATTGATGACAGTAGAGGTTAACTTGGGTTGAGATCTTGTGAGCACTGTTCTGGCTATTTCCTGTGTGTTACAGAGGCTGCATTGGCTTCTCCTACATATGCATGTGCTATGCCATATGATCATGAAGACTTTTGTCAACTACTTATTTCACTGCTGGAATCGGTTTCAATAAAAAATGTAAACAGTTTCTAAAATGGCATGATCAATTGACGTGCTTTAAATACCATGCTTGACAGAGACTGAGAGGGATGTGAGACAGAAAGAGTAAATAAGGGAATTGCAGACTATGAGTGAAGAGAAAGCGGTCTGCACATGCATTGTGTGTTCATACCTGTGTGTTTTAAAAGGGTACTTTCACTTGTATAGCAGATAACTCTGGAATAGAAGAAACAAGAGAAAATACTGGAACAGAGAGAGAGAGAAGGAAACATTTCTAAGTAGTTCTTACAGAAACACATGCAAAATTATTACTTTATAGAACCTTATTTGCAGTAACTTGGTAAAATCATATGAATGCATTTTAGTGTTATTTGATAAATAGTTGTATTGCTGTTACAGAAAAATCCAAATTACCACTTAGTAGAAACTTCACTATTAGTGTAATAGGATTGCTCTTTTATCAGATATGCGTTACTTTCAAAGATGCGCTTAAACACCTACCAATAGTTCTTTACAATCGTTAAAGCTTTCATCTGAAAATTGTTTACATGTCTGCTACAAAGACTGAACACTTAAAGTAATGTAGTGTGCCATTCATTTGCAAAATAGATGCGCTCAATTAGCTCCTGAAAGTGCATTTAGTCACATGGCATTCCTATGCAGATGTCTATGGGAGGTTAAAATAGTCAACATTTAATTTAAAATCTTAACTTGTCATCATCGCATCAGGGATTTTTTCTAAATTATTTACTCAAAAAAAAAAAGAAAAGAAAAGAAAAAGAAATAAAAGAAAGAAAGTGCTAAATTGTTTCCACTTAGAAAAATATACACATAACTTGCTGCTCAGTACAAGCCATGGTAAGCAGTGAGCATTTGCAGTCATAAATAGAAGTTAAGAAAGAAAAGAGAAGTCATGGTGTCATTGCTAAACATTTAGCCTGAATGAGACTTTCAGCTCTAAATGTGCCTTTGAATAGAGTCAAAACCTACAATGAACAAAAAAGGTTGTTAGACAACTGGATTCCTTGAGTCATTTTCAAAGCTCTTTAGGCAATTGTGGACATAAGTGACAAACAGATTTTCATACAAACTTCTCTTTATCTGTGGTGAAAGAATTTTTCCACAATAGTTATCATCAAGAAACTGGAATGATGGCATTTTTGCAATTCTCTTCACTGCACAAAGAACCTTAGCCAGTCCTTGAAATGAGAAAAAATGCAACATGCATGACCCTTTAACCTTAAAATCCTGTTTATGTCTGTTTCAAGAAATTGCTGCGGCTCATATATTTCTCTTTATTAGCCTTAAATACAACTTTTCAGTTTCTTGAAAATGACAGTACAATATAAAATATAACTAGAGAAGAAAGTGACTTTATTTTTCTAGCGAGTTTTCATGACACTTGCAATTATTTCAGTGCATATGAAATACATCAACCTATTTCCACATAATACAGTGGAAGATATTATTTATGCATGTTTCTTTAACACTAATTTGTAGAACATGTGGTCTTAGATAAAATCGAATGTTTCATTTTTAGTGGAGTTTCTAGACGTTAAAAGCATTGCAAACTGAATCACAAGTTTAATATGCTATATAGGTATAACAAATATCCAAGAGAAATGCAATAGATATGGTATAACTACAAATCATTCTGAAAAAAGGCACACGGCAAGTAATGTAAAGGAGAAAGAACACATGACACATATGTTCAAATCATTGTATTTGAGGAAAGACATTCAATAAGAACAAAACTGAACAGAAAAACTGCCTTCCACCGAAAGCAGAAGAATAACATGGAGTGACTAGAAATGTGTATTAGTGCAAATGTTATTAAATTCAAATGTATTCAAACTACAATTTAATGAATGGATTGAGTAAATGAAGCTAGATGTCGCCGGGTCAAATTTCTCTATATGAGCCTTTTGACCTTTTTTCAGCAAATAAAATATAGCTCCTTATTACAGTTGTGAAGCCATTAAATGCAAATAACTATTATTATTGAAATAGGCTTTTTGAAAACCTTTTTAGTATGGGTGCTGTGATGCCCCTGCACTTGCCCAGTAATCAAAAGCATCAATCCTCACCACTGGCAACAGCTAGGGGATGTACACACTAGAAGGATGACAAGTAAACACACAGTAGAGTGCAATTTCCCTTAAGGGCACACAGAGACCACAGTCAGTCTGGGGCTAGTTTCTCCCTCTTTCTCCAGATCCCCAATAGGACTCCCCACTGGCACAGCTATAGGTTGAGATCTCAGCTGAGTGGTCAAGCCAAAACCTCCAGCACCCTCTCTGTCAACCAGTGCTTCTTGTCCCTGCCCAAGTAGCTGACACACACACACACACACACACACACACACACACACACACACACACACACACACACACACACACACACTCTCTTTGAGGTTTGATTTATATACAAACACACACACACACACAGACTCACACACACACACACACACACACACACACACACACACACACACACACACACACTCCTGGGAAAGGCTGACACAGGTTTACTAGATATGCACCCTTCTGCCCAGACTATAAGGTAGGTTCCACTGCCAACAATGACTCTTATCAGCTACTTTTAAGGCCCTTAACAAAGAGTGTCCAATCCTTCTGTGCAATGTTACTATTAATCCAAATGGTAGTCTGACCAAGTACAAGACTATCTAGGAGTGGCCTGTACAGTGTCACCAAATAACTATGCAACTACACTAAGAGCTTAAATATGTCTCACAAATATCAGCCACAAAGATAGGTTTAAATATATTTAATAATAAATAATAAAAGAACAAGGCAATACTCAGTATCTCAATACAGTAACTTCTGAGTTCAAAATCACAGGAAATATGTAAAACAACATTGCAGGACAGTCTCAAATAAATAAATAAAACATCTGAGCTATACTTTACTGTATTTCTATCTGAATCTAAAAGAGTTATTATGCCCTAAAAACTTACTTACAGCAAGGCAAATGCAGATGCAATGATGAGTGGATGTCAAAGACAAAATGCAAAATGCAGTCTCTCTCTCTCTCTCTCTCTCTCAGAGAGTTCTTAAATTAATATCAAATATTACTGCTGTGTTAGCTAGGATGACATCACTTTTTGTCAACTGACTTAAGTTCCCAAGCTAAACCCCCCATTATAGCATTTGACATATCCTTGTGAAATTTACATAGCCTTCAAATGTTTGCAGTTGGTAGACAACATAAAACAGTAAAACACTTACAAAACAATGGAGAAGGCACCATAGTTCTAGACATCCTGTCTCCTTGCTGCATTGAAACTAACTTTTATAGCACAATTGTAAAACAATTTAATTTGAACATATTTTCTTGACGTTTTGCAAGTTAACTCTGTATGCTCCAGTTTCTACTATTGAAACATATACATTTGCACAGGTATATAGTTTATATACATTTCTGTTCTTTTCCAGTAGGGTACACTATGGACACATCCTTGAAGCTCAGTACTGTACAAACCATGTTCAACACACACTTATGTACCAGTAGTGTAATATACACATAACATATAGTTCTAATACATTTGGTAAAACAAGTAATTGCATCATGCTGGTATTCACAAATAACATATAACTATTTATAAAATTTCAGATAGCTGGGCTGGCAGTGTCTCCTTTTGTTACATTTCTATATAAATCATATTAACATTCTCAAATGACATATATTTTTTTACAAAATTCCAGCTAGCTGGGCTGGCAGTATTTCTCTTGTGTCACAGGTGCTATACCTCCTTCTGTAGGGTTACTTCTATATATACCAGCTCAAATGTCACTGCACCATAGGAAAGGGAAGATAAGGGTACAGTACAGTTGTGTAAGTTAAACTTACCATAGCAGTAGATATTCAAATGATCCCTTCTGCAGGAGACCTAGATATATGGCTTATATCCTGCCAAGGATATAATGGCCAGCCAGCTATTTAAGCTTCAGGGCACCTTCCATGCCCCAACCTGTCATGTCACTCAAGTTGAGATGACTAAAAGACAAGTTTTGGCATAAAGACCTTCAGAGCTTTCCTGCAAGCATAAAGATTGAGGCTAAGCCCTGAAAGGACTATGTACAGAACAACAAAACATAAGTATCCACATTGTGGCATACAAACACCAAAAAATATGGGGGATGGATGGAAAAAGTTCCTACTGCAGCAGTAATCATTTGAACATCTATTGTTATGGAAAGTTCAACTTACACAACTGTATTATGTTCACCATATTGATCCCTGCTGCAGTAGCCTTAGCTACTTGGATAGATTACAATAGCTAACTACATTTGGGAGGTGGAAGGAAAAAAAAGGTTCCTGGAGAATTGTCCTAGCAAAGTCTGATCTGAACCTAGAGAAAAAAAATAAAGCTTATTATTTTTTGTAAAAGTATGTACAGAGGACCAAGTGGCAGCTTCTGGGATATTTGTAGAACCCATCCCTTTCCAAAATGCCATAGATGAAGTCAAGATCCTGGTAGAGAAGTCCTTGACCCTGCCTGGAATAGAAGTTTTATGGTGAGTATAATAAAATGTAATAGTCTTAGAAAAACATTTGTGAATAGTCTGTTTTGACATAGGTTGTTCCTTTTTTTATCTTCTCAAGAAATGAATAATAGATCCAAAGATCTGAGAGATTTAGTTCTATCAAGCCAGTAATTCCATTGCCTGTGGACATCCAAGGCATAGAGTATTCCTTCTTCCTTATTTTTAGATTCAATAACGAAACCTGAGAGGTGGATAATTTGGCTTAAAGTAAACA
This sequence comes from Protopterus annectens, assembly GCF_019279795.1. NCBI lineage: Eukaryota > Metazoa > Chordata > Ceratodontiformes > Protopteridae > Protopterus > Protopterus annectens. The sequence continues at coordinate 1,650,973,498 of NC_056737.1, read as the reverse complement.
TGCATACTACATTAAGCATAAAAGAAGGATTAGTTCTCAAGGAAACCCTGTCCGAATGGAAAATGAGGTAGGACTGGCTCACCATAGAAGAGGCTGCAACTCAGACACCCTTCCTGCAAAGCTGAGAGCAATTAATAAAACTGTTTTTCATGTTAAGAACCTCAGGTCAACCATATTAGTTGGATCAAATGGAGCAACAGTTAACTTCTCTAACACAGAATTTAGATCTCGAGGAGGATCCACAAGTTTACTTGGTGGCCACTTGCGAAAAAGCCTCTTTCAAGAACATTTTGAAATGAGACTGCCTTGAAAGATGAGGATGTATGGGCAGACATGGTGACATGGCTGATAAATGAACCTTGACAGAGGAATAAGAAAAGCCATTGGATAGTACCTCACACTAATATTGTAAAACCAGGTAACAACTAGCCCTGAATGGGTGCCAATCATTTTGCTGGTACCAAATAGAAAACCTTTTCCATTTGCTAATATATGACTTTCTAGTAGAAGGCTATCATGCCTCCAATAGTATCTTCTATATATCTTCAGTAAACATGGGCCTAAAAGTAATTCAGATCTTATAATCCAGGCAATTAACTGAAAATGATTGATGTCGGAGTATAACAAACACCCCTGTTCTTTTGTGAGTAGATTGAGTCTGTAAGGAAGCTTGTAGTAATTGCCCCTAGCCATTTCAGAAAGAAGGGAGAACCATAGCTGCTTATGTCAGTAGGAAGTCACGACAATGATCTTGCAGGATTCTTTTTTAATCTTGAGAAGTCCCCTGGATGTTAGTGGATAGAGTGGAAAGTATAGAGGATTATTCCTGTCCAAAGAATAGAAAAGGCATCTGTCTTCCAGATTTTCTTACATAGAGTCCTGGAACAGAATCTTGACAGTTTATTTTTTCAAAGAGGAGGCCAAGAGGTCTATTTGCGGAACTCCGCACAGATGGATCAAATGTGGAAAGACCCCCTGATCTAGTTTCCATTTATGATGGTCTGTCCTGATCCTGCTCAGCTTGTCTGCCACACAGTTTGCTCTGACAGAATGCAGGATAACTGTAGAGCGAAAATGTGCTTTGAGACTATATCCCAAGCTTATATGACTAGTTTGCAAAGGGATTACTTCCCACATCCCTTTGCTTATTGATGTACCACATAACTGTGGTATTGTCTGAAACCTTTGGTGTCCCACATTCCTATACTTTTATCCTTCTTGAAAGTGCTCCCCAAGCAAAGTCCAAAGCATCTGTGGTGACTGACTGTTTTGCGGCATGGTGGAAGAAGGGGAGACTTGGATTTAAGGATATATGGGGTCTCCACCAAAAGATTTCTCTTCTGACAACCCCAGCACTTGGATTTGAAAAGATAAAATAGATAGAGGAAAACAGTTTTTTTATTCAGGCATGTCCAAGGGTCAGCTCCTAGTGTTCTCTCCTGTCTATCTGATGAATCTGGGCATCTTGAGGCAATACAGAAATTGCCTCATGTACACAGACAGCCCTCTCCTAGCACCCAACCCTACAACCTGAGAGAGATGCATTTACCTAGCCAAACTAGAGGTAAAGCTCTCTCTAGCCAAAACTGAACTTGACAGTCATGAGGAGTAGGTAAACGTTTGCACCACACCACACTCATCACATAGTCTCACTAAATCTACACCACTAAAATCCACACATAGTAACACAAAAACATTTGCAGATGCTCTCAGTAATAATCTGTTTAAGCAACAGAGACCTCCAAAGCAGAAACACAAGCAATCTCCATTCCCCAACACAATCCAAATGACACATAGCCCACAGACTCAGTGTGCCACTCAACCACAGCCAATAAGGTAAAACAACGTACCCAACACACTAGTCATAGGTGACTCTATAGTCAGGCACACTGATGTCCCACTCACCAGGCTAAACAAGGAGAAGGTTACTGTCAGCCACCTGTCAGGTGCCATGATCCACCACATAACCCACCATTCAGGTCACTCCACAACAAGTACAAATATGACTCTGTCATTGTCCATATTGGTGTGAATGACTTGAGACGTACCTCCCTGGACTACATGAAAAGAGACATGGAAGAGCTCTCCGATCTTGTAGCCCAGGCAGGTATGACCCTAGCCCTGAGTAACATTCTGCCATCACCCCAAATTATACTGCAGTACAAGGACAAAATGATTGACTTCAACAATTTGCTAAGCTTCTAGTGTCATTCTAAGGGGATCCAGTATCTGTCTGGTTGAGATGATATGGTCGACAGACCACGATGCTTTGCCACAGATGGCCTGCATCTGTCGCCACTGGGATTCCAGATACTGGCTAAGGCTCTTGCTGCCCCTATAGTGCCTTTTTTAGGCAAGGTTCAAATAACAAATTCACCACCATAACAGGAACAGGCAAGCAAAAACTGAGGGTAATGCTACTCAATGCTAGAAGTATAAATCTCAAAATGCAGAAACTCGAGGCACTCCTTAAAATAAAGAACATCAATATCTGTGCAGTGACTGAGACCTGGTTCAAGGCTCCAGAGAGCACCCCTGCACTACCAGGCTATAACTCATTACAACACTTTTCGGCCATGTAACCTGGAACAAACAACAAAGGCGGAGGTGTGTCCATATTCATTAAGGATAAACACACCTCCAGGCGAGTTGCTCAGCATAATGCATCTGAGGTTATCCAAGTGCAACTAACTCTGGGAAAAACTGCAATCCAAATTGTAGCTTGCTACAGATCCCCCACCATGCCTCAGGATTCCCACTCCTCTTTTTTTGATGTATTGGAAAATATTAGGGTTCAACCAAACACCCTAATAATGGGAGACTTCAACTACCCCACCATTAACTGGGAAAGCTACTCGTATACCAACTCCTTAGCTCAACGCTTTCTGGAATTCATAAACTCCAATGACCTGGATCAACTTATCCACACCCCCACCAGGGGCAACAATATTCTAGACCTAGTCATTACCAACATGAGTGACCGGTGTTCCACACCTGAAGTCAACTCCTCGTTGGTTCAATCCGACCATAAGCTAATAACCCTTGATATCCACATCCCACACCCACCACCCATTAAGGAAACCATGGTAAAAATTTTCTCCAAAGCCAACTTCATGCTTCTTAAGACAGAAGTGGTGAACTTCATGACACCCATGCAGATGGACAATACAGTTACGACTGCTGAATCCTACACAAATGCACTCTTTAAGCACTTACACGAGTGCATGGATCATGCTATCCCAAACAGAACCAAGACTCCAAAAAAAGGAAGCAAATCTGGTGGTCCCCTGCCATAAACAAACTGTACAACAGGAGGAAGAAACTGTTGCAAAAGAGAGTAAAATCCCATGAGTGGAGGAGCTCCCTGGTCAGCCTCAGTAAGAAGCTGAGATCCCTTATAAGATTCTCCAAAGCTAGCTACGAAAACAAAATCACCACTAATCCTAAGGACAACCACAAAGCATTCTATAGCTATGTCAAGAATCTCGATGGCAACACCCTGATCTGCTCTGAGTTACAGCACAAAGGCAAGAAAATTACAGAACCAACAGATATTGCCAACATCCTGGCAGATAGGTTCAGTGCTAACTTTACCTCCCCTCACCCCCTAAAGGACCAATATCTATACAGGAAGAATGCAGAGTCCCTGTAATCACAACTACGCAGGTAAAAGCTGCAGCCTCTAAAGCCAAAAACACAGCATCCATGGGACTACATGAACTTCAGAATGAACAGGCTCCGCAATTAATCACCATATTCAATAATAGCCTAGCATTAGGCTTTGTGCTCACTGAATGGTGCACAGCAACAGTTATCCCACTCCACAAAGGGGAGCCAGCACTGATCCCGGGATCTGTCGACCTATTAGCCTGACGAGCCTGGTCTGCAAGGCCATGGAACGTATCATCATGGAACTCATAAACAAAGACATTGCTAACCTCCAAACTCGGGATCCCACCTAGTTCGGGTTTGTGAAAGGCAGACCATGCCTCCTGAATCTGATTGACTTCTTCGAGGCAGTCACCAAAGCCGTAGATGAGGGTAAGGTGGTTCACACAGCCTATCTTGACCTTGCCAAGGCTTTCGACACTATCCCCCATTCTGGAATTATAGCTAAACTCAAAAAACTAGGTATAAATCCCTACTTCACAAGATGGGTTGCCAACTGGCTCACTGACAGAACCCACACTGTAAAAGTTGCAGACTCCAAGTCTGACCTCAAAGCAGTGACAAGTGGAGTACCACAGGGTTCTGTCCTGGGACCTCTCCCATTTGGTATCTACTTCTCTGAAGTACAGGCTAACACAGAAGGCCTCTGGCTAATGAAGTTCGCAGATGACTGCAAACTAGGAGCCATAGTCAAGTCCCCAAATGATGTGGACATCCTACAGAAGGGCCTTGCTGAGACAGATGCCTGGTGTCAGAGCCATGGCCTCAAGCTCAATGCCAAAATACACAGTGTCATCCCCTTTGGTAAAAAGTCTGTACCCATGAACTACCACATAGGCAGCAATCTACTTAACACTGAATGTATGATAAGAGACCTTGGGACCCAGGTGGACAGTAGTCTTTCCTTTAATAATCACATCACTACAGTAGTCAGGAGGTCCTTCTACATGGCACACCTCATCATAAAAGTGTTCTCATCCAGGAAAAAAGAGGTGATTGTTCCCCTCTACTTGACACTCATTAGACCCATTATAGAGTACAATGCCCCTTTTGGAATGTACCTCACAAGACATCTACAGCAGTTTGAAAGGTCACAGAAGTACCTCACAAAGAGGATTACTAGCCTCAAACAAATGTCCTACACTGACCACCTCAAAAAACTCCAGCTTTACTCTGCAGCATATATCCTATTCTGAGGTAATCTCTTCCTAATAATGTAAAGCTATGTCAAACCCAGAGCTGTTGGACATGCTACACCTAAAGAAATCCCAATCCCTCCGAGCTACATGCTCTAGGGACGAATACCTTGTCACCACAATAAACAGGACATGCTGTACGAATAGATTCCTGTCCCAGAGACTTCTCATACTCTGGAACAGGCTACCCATCTATGTCAAGCAAAGTTCTTCATTAGCACTCTTCAAGACAAATCTTGATGAGTGGATGGGAAGTAGGAAATATTCCTCGGGGATCACTTCTGTGTCTCTGCTCAACAGTGGCACAGGAAAATAACTTTCTTGGGTGGCATAAGCCAGAGAACCTTCTTGGCTAGGCTTACGTAGGCCCTTGGGCCAATAGCCTAGTACCTACCTATGAACCTATGAACCTATAAAGGGTTTTGATGTTTGGACTAAAGATATTTCTGATGCTACTGTAGCTTTCTCATGTGGAGTCTTGCCAGGGGTATCAAAAGAACCATAGATACAAGGAGACCCAAAATTCTGAGATATTCCCTCACAGTGACGAAAGTCTGACTAGAAAACCTTAACAACAGATCTTAATAAGGATCTATGTTTTCCTGTGGAAGAGAAGCACTTTGAACAGAAGGTGTCTAGTTAACATCCCAAAAACACAATCTTGTATGAGGGAGTTAAGAAAAACTTTTGACTATTCTCTTTGTATCCCAGTTTGTATAATAGATTGCTGACCCAAGAGAGACATTCCTGACACTTTGCAGAAGACTCAGCAAAGATAAGCAAATCATCTAAATATGGAAAAATGTGGATACCTTGTAGCCTACAATGAGCTATAACTGGATTTAGACACATCATGAACATGCTTGGTGCAGTGAATAATCCAATAGTTAAGGTAGAGAAATGATAATGTGATCCAAACATACACCTTAAGAAATATATGAAGCCTGGATGAATAGGGATGTGATGATAAATATGTTATAAGTCTAGTGTTATCAGGAAACCTGAACCAGACAGAAGAGGTAACAGGTTGTGAAATGACATGATTTTGAATTAAGATGCTATCATTAACAGATTTAGGAAAGAAAGATCCAGAAACTGATTTCCATGCATTTTCTTTCTTTGGCACAAGAACATTCTTTAATAAAAACCTCTCCACACTTGGGAAGGAGGAACTACTTCTATCTGCCTTGGACAGCATGTGAAGAAGAACAGGTGGAAACAAAAGAGTCTGATCAGAAATCTGAGGAATGACCTTCTGGGAAGGAGGAATTTCCTCCCACTGCCATCTGAAACCTTGATGAATGATATTCAGAGCCCATTTGTCGGAAACAGGCTGTTACCAAAGAGAAAAATGGAGATTGTGACTTTCTGGAAGAAAAAAGGGGCCAGGGTGGGTGCAGGTCACAATTTCTCTTATACAGTCATTCAGGCATATTGCACTGTCCTTGGTTTTGGGAGGTTAGACATCATGAACATCTGTTTACATGAATTCTGTTTAGACTGTTTATTCTGTTTTCTGCCAAAAATGGAAGAGAAAAAAGAAAATTAATTGGGCAATTTGTAAAAGTAGGGCTGAAAAATCTTAGAAATTCCCTGAATCAACTTACCCCTCTCATCACACTTTTGATCACCTCTGCAGCAGAGGGACCAAATACTGAATCACAATCCAAGGGAGAATTTAAAATCTAATTGTTAACATCATCTGGAAGGTTCTGAGAATGCAGCCATGCAAACCAACTTAAAACAGTACCAGAGGCCATGGACCTAGAAGAAGTATCAAAAGAATCTTACACACAGCAAACAATTATTAGTGATCTGTGCAAAAGAATAAATTAATTATTTAAAGCAGATTTTTCCTCACACGAAGAAACTGCAGAGGAAACATTTCCCATACATTCACATTTTGTCAGAACAAACTTTAATATGATCCTGACAATTCAAAATGCATAAAACCAGAGTTGCAGAAGTAAAGATTTTACCCATACTTATCAATAAGGTTCCCATCCTTATCAGAAAGAGCAGGACTGGAGTTAACTAAGTGCTAACAGAGCAATGGAATCAGCTAAGGCTATAGCTGCTGGGTCAGGTTTGGAAATAGTGTATAAAAATGTAAAAGTCTGATGAATTTTATACATCCTATCTGCCTTTTTAGGGCCAGCTGGCTGACTAACAGAAAAACTGCAGGTGGTAACACACATATTATCTAAAGCTGACAAAGGAGGAATGGGTATAGGTTCTGGAAAATCCTTCTGTTACAACTCATAGTATTTTCTGAGTGACTGAAGAACCTCAACGTCCTCCCACTGAAAACACTGGTGCATTCTAACAACAGTCTCAGAAAAAAAAAAGAAATCCCCACATGGAGAATCAGAAACTGAGCTCACCTCTGGGTCTGAATCAGAAATTTGAGAGAAAAAAACATGAATCCATCCCTACAATCCCTGTTCAATTCCAAATTATGAATCTCTTCAGGAAAAGAAGAATCTCTCTTTCTTTTACTATAAACTACTTTACAAGAAGAATCAACAGTCAGAATTAAATCCTGATCAAGATTCAGTAAACCACTCCAGTCTAAAGAAATTTGATGAGGAGTAGATACATGCTGGGTTGCTCTGTTTCTTTTTGACAGGAAAATGGGGACAACTGTGTTACTAATGATAGTAGTTGCTTCCCCATGATGAACATGGCACGACAGGGAAACCTTCTGTGTTCTATGTCCCAGGACCGAAAAAAGTGGCTCTTCCTTACCCACTGATGGGACTCGAACAGCTGCAGAGGACATCTAAACCCTGGTCCACAGTGGCTGTAGGTGATACACCAGAGGGAATCATGGTTAAAGATAAATGTTCTGAGGTACAACAAATGGCCACAACAGAGTCACCCACCTGCAGCTGAGGTAAATTGCAAGCCTACTGTGGTGGCAGAGGCTGTTTGCTTAACTTTTTCTTTTTTGTGGTTGGAAAAAGGACTGACCTTGGCACTTGTAGTCTGTTCTATGGTCAAGCTAAAAAGTTTTGCATTTTTCCTGGGGAAGACAAGCATCTAATGCTGGTAAGACTACCATTTCACAAATGTTACCTTTTATTATTATTATTATTTTTTTTTTTAGACAGAAAAAAACAGTAAAAAGCATTTTCCATCACTATGGCGTCCCCACCAAGGAAAAATAAACACAATTTCTCTACAGAAAATATGTTTTCAATTAACACTATTTTTAAACTGACAGCAAATATTAGTTCTCCATTTAAATGTACTTTTCAGTCGAGAAAATCTGTTAAAACAAAACACTCTTAGATTAAAATAACTTTCTTGAAGAAGAAAGTTATAAAACATCAACACATTTAAGAAAATGTAAGTTTTTGTTATCCCTTAAAGAGAATATATCTGCCCAGCAAAGGAAAGCACAAGCCATCCATTGATCTTCAAAAGCACCAGAAAAGTATAATCTTCTGTGGCAGTAAAGCTCTAAAGGGCTTTGCACCCAAACATGTCTTTTAATCAGCTCAGATTGAACGGCTTGACATTTTGGGGGGCATGAAAGGTGAAATGAAGCTTTGGAAGCTGGCTGGCTATTACATCTTTGGCAGGATATAAAACATGTAGCAAGACTAGTGCAGCAGTGATGATGAACATCTCGTTTTCTAGTCTTAAGCTTCGCACCTGTGGTCTTCACATTTACAACAGTTGAATCCTGCCTCACTACACATGTGATCTGTACTTGATGTATAAGGCAGTAATCTACTGCTTTCTATTCAGAAGTCTATGCCCTGGAATAAACTGCTGAGGGAGCGAACACTAGAGAGCAGAACCCATACTAAGAATACTTGTGAAAGAAACAAAAAAAAGTCTGCTATATTAGTGCCTTCAAATTGCATGGAATATAACTTTCCTGAGAATCAGTAATCGATCATTAACTTCCTTAACAAGTAATTTTGCTATGAATAGATTTAGTAGAAAACATTAACAGTGGTTTACAGAAATTAAGCTTTAATTAAGGTAGGTAGTAATCTTTGCAGGTGAACATATGGGTCTAAGAAGATAATAAATTCAGCATTTGAACACCCTTTTTTCTAAATTTAAGTAGAATTCAGACTTGTATATATGACAGAATTCATTGGAAGCAAAATAAAGTACCCATGTATTCTGTTTTTAAAACAGATGCCATTTAATAGTATAATACAGTGTCTATAGTCACATAGCCTCCATGTCTATAAATAACAATGCACAGAAGAAAATACTGAATATATTGTTGATTCTTTATAGATTCATAGATATTCCAAGGCCACTGAGTCTCATTACCATTCTGACTTTGCCAGTACCTTCCCTCATGCAACACCTCCTTTCTCCAGGAGGGACACACTCACAAGATATGAAATAACATTTCATAGCAAGCAGAACAACATTTCTGATCACATTATAATTACAGAGTGCTGACTATATCATGTTGTTGGCAAAAAGCATGACAGATTAACAGTACAGGAGTAACATTAAAAGGCATATTGGAAAATATATGAAATCAACAATTACAACAAAAGAAAAAAACAAGTGAAAATTCTATTAGGGTACAGATTTTAGGAAAGGAAAGATTATATAATAAAGGCAAAAGAAAAAAAAAGCAGGAGGTACAATTACAAGACCTGTACAAATCTGTTAAATTGCTTTGTGGATGAAAGAAGTGAGAGAGGACATGGAGAGGAATGATTTTAAGCAGCAGAAGGAAATTACAGCAGCAATTATGCATTTTGTCAAAGTACAATAACGTATTGCGTAAGAAAGATTAACTGACAATGTTATCAGTGCAGCTACAAAAGTGATAGAGTCAAAATAATCTCTTTTTGGACAGATATATCTTTTATATTTTTATGATTAATTATAACAATGTGATGAAGACAAGCAAGGGAAATAAAATGGAACAATAAAATTACTATGAATAGCACAAGGGTATTATTGCAAGAAAACTGGAAGAAAATCAGGGAACTACTACTGCTCAGAAACTGCCTCAGTGTGTAATGGGTATGAAACATACAATATGTAACATATTCAAAACCTTTTATTATATACTTCTAGTTAACAGCAATAGTTTCCTATGGTGCATAAATCCTTTTGTGTCTGGCTTCATTAAATAAATGATTTACCAGCTAATAGCATTGGAAAATACAAGGAGTAATTAACAAAATGACACTAAGATTGTTAATCTATGATGTATTACATGAGAGAACTCAATCACTGGTTGCCCTGTATTTATATTTTCTTATTTATGCTCACATTTTCATAACTGGGAGACCTACTTGCTATTGAGGGGCATGGTATAAAATGCCATTGTAGGAAACTGAACTAGTCATTGTCAATGCTCATTTGTATAACACTGCACTGGAGATAGATACTTCTTGTAGTTTGTTAGTAATTATAAAAATAGGAATATTTTCATATGTGTTTAATACTTCAAAAAACTAAGTAACTTATAAGGTATTGCATGGTATCATGTGAAACAGAGGCTGTTGCAAAAAACTCATTGATATTTGCACTATAAGTTATACATCTTGAAAGATATTCAATGCTATTTACATTGTTGCTTGTACAATAAAGTATGTTTTATATTTTTTTTACATTCTCAATAAACATTCTTAGAAAGGAACTTCTTGCTGTCATGTGAAAGTCTCTATCTGGTCAACAAAAGTGTTCTAATACTATATGTCTAGGTTTTAAAGTTTCTAAGATATGGCAATTTGTTTGTGAAGGTTTAGCAAAAATATAGTCCTGGGTTTGTGTGTATTATAATACATTAAATTATTTATGGAAAGGCTATGAATGCACTATTACCACTATAAAGAACACTTCTTACTGATAACATTGCTATTTGTACATTTTTTTATTAGCATTTATTGCTCACAAAATATTTACATTTGTTTACTGTATGCTTTTTAGAAAATGCTCTGGAATACAAGGATGTGTGTAGAGTACCAGAGGAGTGAAATTCCACACTTCACACATATTATTGAGAAGATATACTTAACAAAGGTCAAATTAAGTTAGTAACTTTAGAACATCATTCCATAACAAATGAGTATGAAGGAAAATTGGGAATGTAAGGGTGACTGTTAGCCTGAAATACTCAGAACACGAAATCAACCTTCAGATAAATTAGTAGAACTGTCGCCCCCATGAGTATACTTTGCCTCTATAAATAGCCTTAATCCAGCTTTAGTCAAGTACTAGAATAGTTTAGACAAAACACGTGTAACTACCTAATTTTACTAAGGTTCTAGAGAGTATACAAAGAGGGTTACTAGCAATGTTATTGAAGTTACAAATAAATCCTTTATTGCAGGCCATCATACATTAATGGTTTGTTTACTGAAAGCTAATGGGAGATATGAGAGTTCATTATATAGATTAAAGATTTTGGAAGGAAGATAGATAATTTTCAGTCAAAAAGACATAATAGAATATTTAACAATTATGGGAAGCACATTTCAAATTACTAACATCTAAAACAATGAACATGCAATACAGGGCAAAGAAAACAATCTATTAAAAGATATGGTAGAATTAATATTTAAGTGAAGGGGTGTGCAGTTAAAAAAAGTGCTGATGTATTTTAGAAGTGACTGAGAAAGAGATATATTTGTGGGGTGGTATCCCCTCATCTCTCAACAAGTTAAGAACATGTAACAAATATTTAAAAAGCAGGAAGCTCTTTTTTAAACAAGTATTATAAAGTGAGTGATTTGCACAGACTTTTGTGGAAAAGTAGGAGTAGTCATAGTATAGCAGTGGTAGGAGTAGTAGTGTACTAACAGCAGGAGGAGGAGGACTGTGGTAGTATTAGTAGTATTATGAGCAAGTAATAGTGCAGTAGTAGTAGTAGGAGTACTAGTGTAGTAGTAGTAGGAGTAGTATTCGTAGTGTAGTTGTAGTAGAAAGAGCAGTAGCAGTGTAGTAGTAGTAGCAGTGTAGTAATGGTAATGCAGCAGTAGTACCTCCCTTAAAGGTACAGGTACCTTAAATTAATATTCACATATATCTATGTGTGACAATCACATGATTGTAAAAGGAGAACTGCTACCCTTTGACCATGATGTTCTCAAGTGATATAAATAAAACAGTGTAAGAAACTTCTCTGTGTGGAAGATTTTCAGTCCATATATTTCTAGTTAATCACTGTATATTAATCAGATCAGACAATAGTAGTAGAAGTAGTGATCGTAAACTCGTCAAGTCAAAAAGTAATAATAGAAAATATATAATTCTTCAGCATTACTAAGTATTCGAAAGTAATCCAAGCAAGGCAGGCAGTCTGTTTCCAGTCAAAAATCCTTTATTAAGTACACAGACAAGCGATCCAAGTAAAACAAAAATAGAGTAATAATTTCCTCACAAGCTTTCTAAATATATATATATACTTTTTATCAGGCAAGGGAGTGGTTTATTGTGCTGTAAAACAAAGTGTTATTGGTACACATGTTAAATTCACATCCCTTCCCCCATCAGTGTGACATTCGAGCTGGTCCTGCCCTACCTAGTAGCTGTCATAATAATATATAGCCCTAATGTACTTTAATGGTACATCTTATTTAACCAAATTATTAAGTCTGTGATTTTATACAAGGCAATATACTACATGGCTGGAAATATATCAACCTTAGTTCATTTTGCGATCAAAATTATATATAAATATACACATATACATTTTGCATGTAAAAATCAGTTTCTATTTTCATAACCTATTGTTAACAAAGATCACTTTCGTCCTTCTAGACTTCTTCAGGTCTGTGTACAAGAACCCTAAAAACCTATATAATTGTATAATTAGTTAGTATTGTTATTACCATCATTTTGAATAAAGTGGAAAAAAGAGAACCAGAAAAAATAAAAAAAAAATATAGGTATGATGATGGAAACAAAATATACACTTAAATTTCAAATGATTTAAAATGGTATTTAAAACCAATTTGTAGAAAAAAATAAAATAACAATTAATCATGTAAACAATGTGGCAATTTTCTAAGTTCCGGTGCACTTTTAATTGAACAGTAGTAGTTTAGTCCAGGCTTTCTAAAAGAGTTCAGCTTTAATTGCCACATGAGTTCCTGTTTCTCCAGAATATTCGGGATGTCTCCTTCAATATCACCCATGTTTATGTGATCCAGGATCTGGAACTTAAAACCCGTGTGTCTTTTATGAAGTGAAAGGTGTTTGGCTAGTGCATTATTTTTACATCCAGAGCGGATTTCTGACAGATGACATAAAATCCTTCGCTTGAGTTTATTTACAGTCTTGCCCACATAGAATGCATCACATTCATTGCACTGTGCCCTGTAAATTACTTTTTTAGTGTTACAGTCACCCCCTGCACTGGTTTTAATGATCTTCATTAAATAAGGGCAATAAAAACTATCACTTTGCTGTATAAATATACAAAATGTACAATTAGTTTCACATCATTTAGTGCTTTTCTCACATGGTCTAGGTTTAAATTCAACAAAACTTCTAATATTCCTGGCCTTCCTATAAACAAATGATGGGGCTTCACCTAAGATGTTAATCAGAAAAGGGTTTCCTGTGACAATGTCCCAGTTTTCTTCAATAATATTTTTGATACTCTGATAATCCAAAGTGTATGTCAGGATGCAGCTATTTTTGCATTTGTTATTCTCTGTGGGATTACTTAACATTTTTCTACTGGGGAGGTTGAGTGAAGGTGCTTCATCAACAATAACAGAATCACCACTGATCTATTCAGAAAACCAACGAGGGTTAAATTATTACTCCACAGTAAAAGTCTACATCCTACAAAAAACAAGTATAATATAGTGAAATCCCAAGGCTATAGATTAGCTCGAATTACCACAGAGATGGAACCATTTTTGAGAAACCTGAACAACTTAGAGAATGATTTTCTAGTGAGAGGCTATGAAAGTCAGATGTTAAAAAACATCCTGGAACCCATTATAGAACTGAAAAGGACTGAAGCACCTTCACTCAACCTCCCCAGTAGAAAAATGTTAAGTAATCCCACAGAGAATAACAAATGCAAAAATAGCTGCATCCTGACATACACTTTGGATTATCAGAGTATCAAAAATATTATTGAAGAAAACTGGGACATTGTCACAGGAAACCCTTTTCTGATAGGAAGGCCAGGAATATTAGAAGTTTTGTTGAATTTAAACCTAGACCATGTGAGAAAAGCACTAAAAGATGTGAAACTAATTGTACATTTTGTATATTTATACAGCAAGGTGATAGTTTTTATTGCCCTTATTTAAAGAAGATCATTAAAACCAGTGCAGGGGGTGACTGTAACACTAAAAAAGTAATTTACAGGGCACAGTGCAATGAATGCGATGCATTATATGTGGGCAAGACTGTAAATAAACTCAAGCGAAGGATTTCATGTCATCTGTCAGAAATCCGCTCTGGATGTAAAATTAATGCACTAGCCAAACACCTTTCTCTTTATAAAAGACACACAGGTTTTAAGTTCCAGATCCTGGATCACATAGACATGGGTGATCTTGAAGGAGACATCCCGAATATTCTGGAGAAACAGGAACTCATGTGGCAATTAAAGCTGAACTCTTTTAGAAAGCCTGGACTAAACTACTACTGTTCAATTAAAAGTGCACTGGAACATAGAAAGTTACCACATTGTTTACATGATTAATTGTTATTTTATTTTTTTCTACAAATTGGTTTTAAATACCATTTTAAATCATTTGAAATTTAAGTATATATTTTGTTTCCATCATCATACATATATTTTTTTTATTTTTTTCTGGTTCTCTTTTTTCCACTTTATTCAAAATGATGGTAATAACAATACTAACTAATTATATAGGTTTTTAGGGTTCTTGTACACAGACCTGAAGAAGTCTAGAAGGACGAAAGTGATCTTTGTTAACAATAGGTTATGAAAATAGAAACTGATTTTTACATGCAAAATGTATATGTGTATATTTATATATAATTTTTGATCGCAAAATGAACTAAGGTTGATATATTTCCAGCCATGTAGTATGTTGCCTTGTATAAAATCACAGACTTAATAATTTGGTTAAATAAGATGTACCATTAAAGTACATTAGGGCTATATATTATTATGACAGCTACTAGGTAGGGCATGACCAGCTCGAATGTCACACTGATGGGGGAAGGGATGTGAATTTAACATGCGTATCAATAACACTTTGTTTTACAGCACAATAAACCACTCCCATGCCTGATAAAAAGTATATATATATATATATATATATTTAGAAAGCTTGTGAGGAAATTATTATTCTATTTTTGTTTTACTTGGATCGCTTGTCTGTGTACTTAATAAAGGACTTTCGACTGGAAACAGACTGCCTGCCTTGCTTGGATTACTTTTGAATACTTAGTAATGCTGTAGAATTATATATTTTCTATTATTACTTTTTGACTTGACAAGTTTACGTTTGCTACTTCTACTACTATTGTCTGATCTGATTAATATACAGTGATTAACTAGAAATATATGGACTGAAAATCTTCCACACAGAGAAGTTTCTTACACTGTTTTGTTTTTAGACCCACTACACTTTAGTGGGTTGTTTTGAGACTTCGGGGATACCACAGAGATTACTTGTTTCAAGTGATATAAATAGATACAAATCCAAGTTAGGCAATTTATTCAATTAAAACACACATTTGACATCTATGTATCATAACTTCACTATAGAAAACTGATTTAATCAGTCTTCTAGACATGTTATAGTTGTATGTAAAATGTTCTTTAGAAGTGTCCCTTTGAGACAATTGAATATCCATTGAAAGCCTGATGGTATTAGTCACTGAAGAAGATTCAGGTTCAGCTGAATTATCACCAATTGCTACATCAACAGTCTAACCCTAGGATTCAGAAAGATTTATAAAAATGTGAAAGCCTTAACTTTAAAATTTTCTGCATCACAGTAAGCCTGAGCAGTTCATGGACCTCTCTTGCACTATGGGTTTTAAGTGGCTGAAGCACCGAAAGTGCTTTTGCTGGCAAAAACACCTGAAAATGCAGTAGTGAGTGGGATGGGCTCATGCAAATTAGTCCAGTGATCTCCCCCAGAAATGACAGTGAATCACTCTGCTGATTTAAATACCTCACAGGAAGAAAATGGCGAATGACATCCATAAAAATAGTGTTCACCCATTCATCCATATGGGAATTTTCGAGGCTTATAGCATAATTAAAGGTAGATTGTTTTGTTTTTACTAGACTCTGAATCATATTGCAAATATGAAATCACATTTCCTTATTTTAATCAAACTGTAAATATGAAATAGGATTTTTTGCTTTTAATCACTCCTGGTCTGAGACTGAAACTGGTCATCCGTAATAAGTGCTCTAACAAAATAACAAAATACAATAAAATAAAATAAAATAAATAAACTTGTGAGAGCCAAAGGCTGGGTACCAGATTAATGGCTGATACTGTAGTATGAGATCATGAATGTGCATTTTCTGGATTTTAGATTTGAAGACTGAGATTATATTACTGGAGAGGGGCTTCTTTTCCTGAAGATACAGTGATTTCAGAGTTAGTATATGTCAGTAGCAGGGATGTGGGGGTGGAGCACCAACATTAGTGGATGCAGGGGACTTAACCCATCTTTTGCACTGGTTTACCATGTTTCTATTTCACCATTGCACACTTTTGTTATCACACTTATGTGTGGCAATCACAAAACAACAGCATATTAGTCATGAAACCACAAAATAAAATGGCTGGCAACTTATTTTATATTTGAGCACAGTATGCCAAATCTTAATCATAAATTATTGGTCTACCATCTTGCATTAACACTGCACCAAGGCTTTAATGACTATCCTGTACCTGCAGGACAGTAGATTGTGACACATCACTGAGTTTGTGTAGGGGTCAGAGTAACCAGATTTTAAGGTAGTTTAAAGTCTTTCTGTTGTTTCAATGACCAAAACTATGATACATTATTTTCTAGTAGCTTGTTGTTGTTGCATCTTTCAGCTTTTCCCGGTTAGGGGTCGCCACAGTGGAACTCCGGTCCACTAATGATTGGCAGTAGATTTTTACATTCCGAGTTGCCAGCTCTGACACACAACCTTCAACGAAGGTACGCCCATTCACGCATGTCTCCACACAGAAGACGCTTTAGCTGAGAATCGAACAGGACAACATCTTACTGTGAGGCGACAACGCTACCGCAGCACCACCACCGCAGTATCACATGGTAATGTTATGTCTGTCAAGTTAGGGACAAAACTGAAATGATATTGCACCATATCTAGAAAATGTATAAAAGATGTTAGGTCTTGAGGCTTTTGGATGCTCACAATTTCTTTGACATTGTTCCTTTAATGTTGACATGTATCCTATATAGATGAGAGAAATTGTAGAAATCTGACTCTTACTGTTCTTCAGATTTAAGCTTACTTGCCTTAATCTATCAGCTTTATCAGCAATGTCATGAGCTTGCTTAGTATCGCCTAGGACAAGAAGTTATTCAAATATACTGAATATACCACATAGTCATTCAATTATTTCAGCCATGGTCATGTAGATTTCAAAGGATAACCTCAGCCATCTTTCTATACCAAGGGGTATGTCAAGCATGCAATCATCACATTGATTATTGTTCATTTAATAAACCCATAATTACCATTAAGAACAGAGAAGTAATCAGCATTAGGCATGTTGAACTATCCTCATCAATTGCCTGAAGTGAATGATGTTTTGATTTGGGTCTATCTGCTTATGCCTTGATGATCTATATGGGTCTGTAAATGAACATCATCTTTCCTTTAGCTTGAAAGGCTAAACACTGTCAATAAAATACTTAAAAGTTACAGCCTCATAAACCCAAATAATCATATTCCATATGCACATAAAACACTATAAAAATATTGCTTTTGTACTCTTTAGGAGATTAGCACACCCTCAGTCTCTCTTGCCCCCCCCATTTTATATATATATATATATATATATATATATATATATATATATATATATAGATGTTTTATGTGCATATAAAATATCACCTACTAAGATGGTACAAATTGGCATGTTTAACAAAGCAATGCCTGCTGTATTAAAATGCTCAGATGTTGATATGATAAAGTGATCTTACAAAAGTGTTATTACAAGATTCAGCCAAAGCACACACTAGATAGTGATATTCCCAGCTACAAATATACTTAGTTTGTCCATGTTGTTTACTCATTCATTTTGCTGTGTTTCATGAACTGAAACTCTATCATAGACTTCAATTCCTGATCAGTTCTAGCTCTTAGTACAACTGAAACTCTTTTCATGGCATAAGGGGAGCTTGTATGTGATATTCTCCTTATAGACAACCTAAGTTCCAAAACAAATTACTTCTGTAACATCATCAGTACTCTGTAGCACACATGCTTCACCTTTAGAATTACGTTTCTTTACTTGCATGGATATACTTATTATGTAATCTCTTTTACTGCATCTGATGGTCAGACCTGCTGCACTATCCTGACACCAGGAGACACTTTATGTCTAACAACATATTTCTTAGCATGTGATAGAGCAGCTAAGTGAGTCTTCATTAAGCATGGTCTGTAGTGTAGCATGGACATGTGTTCTGCATTTGATAATGTATTGCTCAATAATATATACATTCTGACGTGTTATCTCTTCAGTATTACCAGATTAACAGTTCCATCTTTGGACTATGCTGCAATCTATCTAAGCTTGTGCATCACTCTACAACTATACAGTATTAATTCTTCAGTCATACCAAATAACTAAGAAGCATTCTAGTCCCAAATGTTTGGTTGCATTAACTAGTTTTCTTTTTTGGAACATTAGTATGTATTTCCTGAATTTGTACTCACATTTGGGTGAACTCTGCAACATGGTTTTGATTTATGACACAAATATGCAAGACGTGAGCATGGAGATTTGGATACTGTATTAGACAAATCCAATGTCTCAAATATTTTTTCATGCAATATTCTGAATATAACCCTTATGACAAATAACACATCAGTCTTTAGCCATCAGCTTTTCTAACCAAAATTTATCATTTTTCAGTAGTATAGTAATAGCTTTAATCTACATACATCATGTATTGAATTCAATGTGTGTGAAAGATCATTGATAATCAATATCCATTTTTGCTCTGCTCTTTCTTCTTTATTACATGGAAATTTAGATGTCCTGCTTTATTCTGACTTTTATACTCTTGTGAAATGATTGTAACACTTACAAAGTCTGTACATTATATTAATTATTTTGTAGTGCTGTGACTATGGCCATACACAGTGGTGTGCCAGTGAGGATACTCTTACAAAGTGTGGAACTAACTTAATTGAGCTTTTAAATAAAGCAGAATGGTACACACTTATAATTTTTGTGACTAACAGCAAAACTCTACTGCCTTTGCTAAAATCTGCTTTTCATTGTTAAGTATTTTTATCACACATTTAAAGACAAATGATAGAAAATGCACAATAGACTACATGTCTGATATTGCAGCAGAAATAAGGGAGGAATAAACACAAAACAAAGCGAAAACAGGGCTGCATTTGTACGAACACATTCATAAATGGTTGTGTGATCACTCATTGTACTGAATATGTTAGCCATGCAGGTACAACCAACATAATGTACAAGTGTATGTCCTGTTAATACTGTAGAGGGAATGTGAATTGCTTGTATGTCCATGATTTGATTGCTATTACAAAGCTGTATGTGTGGCAAAGTGAGATAACATACTCCAACAGTGTTTTTTAAATTTCACTACTCATATCCAGAGCTGTGTGTTTACAACTTAACTATTTTGTCTTTAACATTTGTGTGGTATGTGGCTTAGCACAGACAAGTTTAAATATATAAAAATATAAAGATGAATGTCAGTTGCCTTAAGAAGTGCAGACATGCTCATGGGATTGCACGGTGGTTAGTAAGTTGGATTATAACGACAACAGAAATTACACCTGTGACCCAACTGTGTATGTAGCACAAGGTGTAAATTCATTGAGGTACACAATAGATAAGATAGGTAAACCATGGTTTGTGTTCCACAGTAGTTATTTTTGCTGAGAAAGGATCATAATGAGTATTAACAGAAGGATTATATATATATATGCTATTGCCTGTAACATTTGTGCATTGTCAGCAATATGTAAACATGGTTCACTGCTTAAGGTAAAAACTGAAAATTTTTATTTGCTTCATCATCCTTCATGCAAACAGGTTAAAAGGTGATAAGTGGCCATCAGCAATCCGGAGAGAACTTTGTAAAAAATACACCTGCTGCCTAGCTTTCCCCTGTGGCACCAGTTGTAAATTCATGGGAGAACTCAGGTGAGGCAGGATTCTAACCACTTTTTATTAAGATTGTTCCACTGTAATTTTTCACAATAATTACAATATACAGATAATTATACATAATAACAACTATGCATTGTAGGTTGACTAAGCATAAAGATGGTATCATATCTATTATATGTGGAACTGGTGTAGCATGACAATGATGTTTATGTAATTACAAATGTATTTTCAGACCTGGGATGGATAGCCATCTACACACCTCCAATAACACAAATATGACTATAAAGCAAAATGTATTATCTGGTCTGAGTCAGAAGTCTACTCTGAAAGTAATGCAAGTATATGCATTTCCGATACAGTGCCATGCATTACTCCTGTATCACACCTGAGAATGCATAAGCCAGGACCTTGTCATGTCACACACATACATGGCTAATTGAAGTATAGCACCACTCATTCTTTAAAGTATATATTAATAATGACCATGTTTGACAAACACTTCTTCTGTGGTAATAAAGAAAAACAACTGTGTGGAAATATATTTATTCTCCCCTTTTTTTAACATAAGTTTGAATCCCACATTGTACAAATTACTTCTAGCAGTGTGTAAGGCCACACAAAACATGTATCAACTCATAAAATTCATCCCCCTGAATTCAGGTTTTAAAATCCAAGTCAGTGTCGACCAGTGGACAATCTGTTATAGTAAAACACATGCCATACATTAATTCCAAATGTCACATTATCCTTCCAATTTCATAAACTGCCTTCCTCTTTGTTTGGCAACCTTGCTCTACACTTAACATTGTGCAAACATGGCTGGCATGACTGTGTGAGTTTGCACACTGACCATAAAATGCAATATCATGAATTGGCAGGAAAATAATTTACATTGTTGGAGGACCTGTTCAGACATGGCAGGAGCTGGGAAGGATGGTGCCAAATTCAGGGCACAAAGGTGGGTTGTGGAGGAGTAAAAATATGTGTTGCTCTCCTCATAAAGCTCTAAAGCCATAAGTTGCTACAGGGGACTATACCAGGTCTCAGTATAAGGCTGAGGCTTGGAACAGTCTAGCAAAGGCTGTCTCCATTGTGACTGGCATACCATGCACTGAGGAGCAATGCAGGCACTGTTATAATGACCAGAAATGGCATAAGCAGGCACAACTCAACCAGTGGCTGGATGAGTTTAAAACTGCTGACACCCCACAATTGTACAAGTATACAGATAAAGCAACTTTAAATATTATGGACCACTATAGATAGCTAACACTGCTGTACGTAATGTTTTCATGTGTTTTATTTCAATCCTTTATTTTACAGCTGCTCAGGAAATTTCAGCAAACAGGAAGGCACATGCTGAAAGACTGGAAAGACAGAGAGGCAAGGGGAATGTATGTAGCACAAAAGAACACGACTGTATTAAAATTATTAACGTAAAACTCTACTGCCAATCATTAGCGGACCGGAGTTCCGCTGTGGCAACCCCTAACGGGGAAAAGCCGAAAGACACAAACTGTTCTATAAATTACTAGCAAATTAGATCTTAACTGTAAAATAAAGCATGCATGCTTTCTTCTAAAAAAAAAAACATTTGCTAGAATCTCCTTGTGTTCAGACTGAGTGTGCTTCTCAGCTGATAATTTTTTTTTGGCACTTTTTAACTGTTCTGAGTTGAATAAAACAATAAATGAATTCAGTTCAGAATACAGTTTGAATACAATTCTAAGATTGTTTCCTGCCTTTCCTGTAAATAGTCTAGTCCAGGTACAGAGTTGCTTTATCCAGGACTGTTTGTAAGCTTTTGAGCCCCCCAAGCCTTTCTTTGTAGGAGGGAAGTAGCTCATCTACCACAAGAGGAGTGGTTCTGGCCCAGAAATGGTAGTTTATTGGCTGTTTGGGCAGTTTTTCCATATCTTTCAACTTTCTGTTTTAAAAGCCCACATTTATGCTTGTTTCCCGCCTTTCCTGTAACTAGTCTAGTCCAGATTTGCTATATCCTGGGCTGTTTGTAAGCTTCTGTGCCCCGCAAGAAATTCTGTGTTAGCTTATCAGTGGGAGTGGTAAGCACTAGGTAGCCTATCTACCACAAGAGGAGTGGTTTCTGGCCCAGAAATGGTAGTTTATTGTCCATTTGGGCAGTTTTTTTTCAGTTTACCTTCATAATGTCGGAAATGACAATATCGATTGCACTTTTGTGCGAACCAAAAGCATGAATTTTAATCTGCGAAAGTCTTCATAGTTCAAAAATCAGCAAATCAAACAGGAGATTCACTGATTTTTGAGCTACAATGTTGAAGACACATTGTAATATAGGGGAGGGGGACACGCCCCCCTGCACATGGCATGTAGGGGGCTGCACCCCCCACTTTAATATACTAACTCCAAGATTGCACTACAGTGGAGTAAGGGTTCATTTCTCGATTCCTGCTATAGTGCACTCCGCCCCCAAAATGTCGACTCTGCAATGAGCAAATGCCAATATGCATTCACTCATTACACATTTGGACAATTTTTGTTCAAGGTATTGCCAATTTGGGAACCTCCTTTCGCACATAGTGGATTCGCCCAAGTGCAGAACGCACTTATGAAGATAAACTGTTTTTTTCCATCTCTTAAAACTTTCTGGTTTAAATGCCCACATTTGCATTTGTTTCCCACCTTTCCTATAACTAGTCTAATCCAGATAGAGATTTGGTGTATCCAGGACTGTTTGTAAGCTCTTGAGCCCCCCAAGCCTTTCTGTGTTGGAGGGAAGCCTTCAATCTTGTAAGTGGGAGTGGTAAGCACTAGGTAGCCTATCTACCAAAAGAGGAGTGGTTTCTGTTCCAGAAATTGTAGTTTACTGGCCGCCCATGTTTGCGCTTTTCCCTCCTTTCCTGTAACTAGTCTAGTTCAGATACAGATTTGCTGTATCTAGGACTGTATGTAAGCTTCCAAGCCTCCCAAACCTTTCTGTGTTGGAGGGAAGCCTTCTAGCTTATCAGAGGGAGTGGTAAGCACTAGGTATCCTATCTACAACAAGGGGAGTGGTTTCTGGCCCAGAAATTGTAGTTTATTGGTCGTTTGGGCAGTTTTTCCATCTCTTTCAACTTTCTGGTTTAAAAGCCCAAATTTGCTTTTGTTTCCCACCTTTCCTGTAACTGTTCTAGTCCAGATACAGATTTGCTGTATCCAAGACTGCAAGTTTCTGAGTGGTGTTAAAGTCTGCTCTTTAATTTTCCCCTTAGATCTGCTAGTTCTATCCTCTCCTGCACTTTTCTAGCTTATTAGTCTAGCACTTTACCAGATTTCATGCAGCAATTGTATGACCACAAATGAAAAACTCAAATCCAGTGATTACCTTTTGTTGTATGTAATAAAATACACGTCCAAAAAGACGCAGTCTATAATCCAAAGGAATGGAAAACTGAAGAAATGCACCATAAAATCCTCTGCCACATTGTTCAAAACACAGTGTAACATCAAAAATAAAAAATACACACTTGTAGCAGCACATGAATAATAATCCTCCTTCTAGCTCCTCGGCTTTGCAGCCTTTACAGAGTATACTTTTGTTCACCATTCCTCTCCTTATATAGTAAATTTCACAAGTAATTATTCAATTAAATACAATTAGTCCCACCTTTTATTAAAGAAAACATTTCCAACGACATTCCCTATTTAACCCTATTGGGACTAAAGTGCTGAACTTTAAAATCATAACAGATTCCATTCTCCATAATTTTCT
Source organism: Protopterus annectens (assembly GCF_019279795.1). NCBI lineage: Eukaryota > Metazoa > Chordata > Ceratodontiformes > Protopteridae > Protopterus > Protopterus annectens. The sequence goes on along the minus strand of NC_056737.1, from coordinate 1,650,949,601 downwards.
CTTTATATCTAAACCATAAATTGGTTTAACATGTCCTAAAATTGTAGCTTCTAAACATGCTGTCTCACTATTGTGAAACTCCTTAAAATGTGATGCCACTGGGCTTTCTTTCCTATTTTTTCTAATGTCCCTCAAATGTTCCTTCAATCTCTCCCCAAAAGTTCTTTTACTCTCCTCTATATACACTTTACCACAGGGACACCTAAGTCCATATACTATTTCTGTACTATCACAGGAATATACATCCATATTAACAAGTTTTTTTTTCCATTAATGTTGTCAAAACCTTGTATAACAAACTGACAGCAAATACACCTTCCACAAGGGAAGGTGTCTTGCATTGATGTCTCTAAGACTGTATTCATTAAAGGAAACTGAAACCTTCCATGGACTATAAAACCTTTTATAGTCCTTCCTTTCGTATATGAAAACATAGGGAACCCACTTTCTTTTATATTAAGATATTTACTTTTTTCCAAAATGCCCCAGTGGTATTTTACCAGTTGAGTAATTTTTTTAGAAAATTCTGTATATTTAGTTACAAAGAATAATTTTTGTGTTTCATGATTTTCTACTAGCCTAAATGGACTTTTCCAAGTCTCTTTATAGGTTCATAGGTTCATACTAGGCTATCTGCCCTGGGGCAATTATAAGCCTAGCCCGATTCTGTATGGCTTACGCCACCCCTTGATTTGAGTATACTGTGCCCTTTTTAAGGTTTAGTTTACTGTGCCTCTGTCTAATAGTGACACGGGAGTAATCCCTGGTACAAACCTACGATCCCCCATCCACTTATCGAGATTCTTCTTGAAGAGATTCAGTGAGGTGCTCTGCCTCACATGAACTGGAATTCTATCCAGAGTGAAGGGAGCCTCTGGGTTATGAACCTGTCCCTCCAGCAAGTTCTATTTATTTCTGTGCTGAGGTTCAAGTCCCTCGAGCGTGTGGCTCTAAGGGATTTAGATTTACTGAGGTGGAGCATGTCCATTAATTCTGGATTTGACATAGCTTTGTATGTCAGGCATAGATCGCCTCGAAGTAGGCGGTATGCAACTGAGAAGAGCTGGAGTTTTTTTAACCGAGCAGCATATGGCATCTGTTTGAGACCCTTGATCCTCTTGGTGAGATAATTTTGGGGTCTTTCCAATTGCTTCAGGTGTCGGGTAAGGTACATCCCAAAAGGGGCATTGTATTCTATGATGGGCCTGATGAAGGATGAATAAAGGGGCACGATTACCTCTCTTGATCTAGATGTGAAACCCTTTGTGATGAGGTGGGCTATGTAGAAGGTCTTTCTAACCACTTTGGCAATGTGGTTTTCAAAGGAGAGATTGCTATCAACTTGGTTCCCCAGGTCCCTAATAGCTTTCTCTGTACTTAATGGGTTTCCGCCTATGTGGTAATTTGTGGGCACATTGTTTTTGCCAAAGGGTATGACTATACATTTTTGGCATTTAGCTTTAAACCATGGTGCTGGCACCAGTTATCTGTCTCTGTGAGACCTTTTTGAAGGATGTTTGTGTCAGCTGGAGAGTTGATTATGGCCCAGTTTGCAGTCGTCTGCGAACTTGGTGAGCCATAGTCCTCCCACATTTGCCTGTACCTCGGAAAAGTATATACCGAACAGGAGTGGTCCCAGGACAGAACCCTGTGGGATGCCACTTGTGACCGGTTTCGAGTCTGACATGGCTCCAGCAACTCTCACTCTGTGGGTTCTGTCTTTGAGCCAGTTTGCGACCCATCTTGTGACATAGGGGTTTATATTTAAGCTGGATAGCTTATCTATGATGCCCGAGTGGGGTATTGTGTCAAATGCCTTTGCAAGGTCCAGATAGGCTGTGTGGACTACCTTCCCTTCATCTATGGCTTTGGTGACTGTTTCAAAGAAGTCAAGCAGGTTCAAAAGGCAGGATTTGCACTTGACAAAGCTGAACTGGGTAGGATCTAGTGTCGGTATGTCCCCAATGTCTTTGTTTATGAGCTCCATGATGATCCTCTCCGTAGCCTTGCAGACTAAGCTAGTCAGGCTTATGGGGCGACAGTTTCCAGGGTCCGTAGAGGCTCCACCTTTGTGAAGTGGGACCACTGTTACTGTACGCCATTCTGTGGGCACATATCCTGTAGTGAGGCTGAGATTGTATAGCTGTTTTATTTGAGAGATTAGTTCCTCTTGTAGTTCATGTAGGACGCAACCTAGGATGCCACCTGTTCCCATGGAAGCAGTGATTTTTGCTTTGGAGAGGGCAGCCTTCACCTGAGCATCTGAGATGTTTGGGAGGCAGCCCTCTGCCGGGATAGATACTTGCTCTTTTGGGGGGGAGGTGGGGGGAGAAGTTTGCACTGAACCTGTCTGCCAGGATATTGGCGATGTCTGTGGGTTCAGTGTATTTTTTGTCGTTTAGAATCAACTCAGAACAAGTCTGGGAGTTGCATCCCAGGTTTCTAACATAACTGAAAAAAGCCTTATGATTATCTTTGGTGTCCTGTGCAATTTTTCTCTCGAAGCTGGCCTTGGAGGATTTTATGAGGGATCGTAATTTTTTGCTAGTACTGATCAGAGATGCCTTCCCTATTAGGGATTTTGCTCTATCATGTAGTAGCTTCCTCCTTCTGTTGTACAGTTTATTTATGGCAGGGGTCCACCAGACTGGACGTCTGCCTTTGGATGATTGGGTCTTGGTTTTGTTTGGGATAGCATGATCCATGCATTCCTGGAGATGTCCGTAGAATGCATTTATATAGGATTCTGCAGTTTGGGCTGTAGTTTCCACTGGCCCTGGGGCCTTGAAGGATTCCACTTCAGTTCTGAGAAGTGAGAAGTTCACTTTTGAGAAGTTTTTCACTGTGGTTTTCTGGGCTGGGGGTGGGGTCGGGATGTGGACATCCAGTGAAATTAATTTATGGTCTGATCTTACCAATGAGGGATGTACTTCTGGTGTGGAGCATAGAGTCCCCATGTTGGTAATGATCAGGTCTAGTATGTTGTCCCCTCTTGTGGGAGTGGTGACTAGTTGTTCCATAGCATTTGAGTTTATAATTTCCAGGAATCTTTGGGCTAAGGTACTGGGGCTTGAGTAGTGCTCCCAGTCAATGTTTGAGTAGTTGAAGTCGCCCAATATAATGGTGTTCGGAGAGATCTTCATGTTCTCCAATGTTTTCAGGAAAGCTGAATGGGATTCCTGACTTTGAGAGGGCGGTCTGTAGGATGCTATAAATGCTATAAACTGAAAAGCAGTCTTGCCCACTATTAGTTGCACATGGATGGTCTCCAATACTTCCTGCAATGCCACTAACCTGGAGGTGTGGATATACTTGATAAATATGGAAACTCCCCCTCCTTTTGTGGTTCGGTCTGGGTTTTGGGGCCGAAAAGCATGATACGAGGTATAGCCTGGTAGTGCTGGGGTGCTCTCTGGAGCCTTGAACCAGGTTTCTGTCACTGCACAGATATCGATGTTCTCCATACTTACGAGAGCTTCGGGTGCATGCATCTTGAGGTTAAGACTTCTGGCATTTAGCAGTATTACCCTTAGTTTCTTGTTCCTTGTGCTGTCTATGGGGGTGGGTTTGACTTTTGAGCCTTGCCTAAAAAAGGCACTATGGGGGTGGCAAGAGCCTTTGCCAATATCCGAAAGCCCAGTGGTGACAGGTGCAAGCTGTCCCTAGCGAAGCAACGTGGCTTGTCGAGCATGTCATCCCAGGCTGGCAGACACTGGATCCCCTTTGAATGACACCAACATTTTACCCAATTGTTAAAATAGATCATTTTGTATTTGTACTGTGGCATCATTCTAGGTGAGGATAAGATGCTGCTCGTGGTCAGGGTCATACCAGCCTGGGCTACATGATCAGAGAGCTCCTCTATGTCTCTTTTCATGTAGTCCAGGGAGGTACGTCTCAGGTCATTCACACCAACATGTACAATGACTGAGTCATATTTGTATTTGCTTTGGAGTGACCTGAGTGCTTGCGTTATGTGTCGGATCCTAGCACCCGACAGGCAGCTCACCATGACCTTCTCTTTATTCAGCCTGGTGAGTGGGACATCAGTGTGTCTGACAATAGAGTCACCTATAACAAGAGTATCAGGTGTGTTATTCAGCCTTAAGGGCTGTGGCTGCTTGGTACACTGACTTTGTGGGTTATGTGTTGTGTGTGTTTTGTTTTGAGGTAGCGTTTGCTTGGATGTCTGCTTTGGAGGTCTCTGTTGCTTAGGTAGATTTTTATTTAGAGCATCCGAGTATGTTTTTGTGTATTTATGTGTTTGGTTCGCTGATGTGGTGGGACTATGTGATACTGGAATTGTGTTGTGTGAGGTTACCTTCTCCTCCTGACTGGTTACACCAGTTTTGAGATGAGAGAGCTCAGCCTCCAGTTTGGCTAAATAGTTGCATCTCTCACATATATTTGAACCTGTTTGGAGGAGGAGAGGGTTGTCCGTGTACATGAGACAGTTATAACATTGCCTCAAAATTCCCAGATTCACCAGCTGGACTGGAGAGGAAACCATTGACTGACCTTTGGACATGCAAGAGTAACAGGGAAACTGAATTTAAGACTGACCAATAGAGGACAGGGTAATCGTAGAGAGTATAAGAGTAAGTAGTGCTTATGGTTTAATAGTGCTAACTTGTAGGATTACTTAATTGGACCAGTGAAGGCCCTTAGAATGAGAATATGGTGTTTAAATTGAGAGATAGCAGTTCTAAGGGAAAATGTGAAGAGCAGACGTTGTGGAGACAGGAATAGTTTAAACCCAATTAGGCGGCGCTGCCTGTTGTTGCGCTATGCTCAAAACCGTGCAAAACCACGCAAATGAGGGTTTTAAGAGAGGAAGATGAAGGAGTTTTGGAATTTACCCAAAATGGCCAATAAAACTACAGTTTCAAATCAGTAACCACTCCCACAGGGGCAGGCAGGCTGCTCAATGTTTTTCACTGCCACTGATCAACAGAGAGACTTTCCTTTAGCCCAAGCAAAAAATGGCCTCACAGAAACTTACAAACAGTTCAAGAACAGCAAGCCTGTAACTGAACTTTTTTAAATTTCAGAAAAGTGGGAAAAAAGCAAGATTTTTTTGTTTTTTTGTTTTTTCAGAGATAGGAGAGGTTAACAAGTATCAACAAGTTATAACAGTGCAGTAAATGACCCCACACAAGAGTGCTAGGCCAAAGACAGATAAAATGCAAGTTTTGAGAAATTTTGTAATATTTTTATAATATTTTTGAAAATATTTTTTTTAAAAACAAAACTACTTTGTGTACTACAATGCCTGTTTTTACTTTTTCTTTACTCTCTTCCACAAGCCTTACATTATAACCCCTATCTAAAAACATTTTTACTCCCTTACTTATTTCTCTATCACTCTCCTCCTTTTCACTACATAATCTCTTGATTCTTAAAAATTCTCCATAGGGAATAGATTTGATCATATGGGGGATGACAACTTTCACCATGTAAAATATGACTGCTTTCCTCAAACTTTCTATTATATCTGTTTGCATTTTATTATTCATAATACTTAATAATGTTATATCCAAGAAGTGGACTTTCGTTCCTCTTTGAATTCCATCAAATTTAATATTATAGTGGTTACTTTGTATTTCTTGAATAAAAGTCTCCACTTTATCCCACCCCCTTCACATATAAAAATCAACTCATCAGTGTATCTATAATATTTTTGAACATATTTTTTTAAGAAAGATTTTATTATAGATACATTTATTTTCGAACATCCCTATAAAGACGTTAGCATACATGGGGCAAAACCAGCCCCCATGGCAGTTCCTTGTAATTTCTTATACAACTCTCCATTGAATTCAAAAATATTATAACTCAAACAAAACCTAACCAGTTCTAAAACATTATGTGTCTTGGGGGTATCTTTTAAAAAGTATAACAATGCTTCCAAGCCATGGACATGTTCTATACTGGTGTACAGACTAGCAACATCCATGACCAGGAAAAACATGTCCTCCTTCCACTTCACTTTCTTTATTTTAACTAGAAAATCAAATGAATCTTTTATATATGAAGGCAATTTCTCTACCTCTGCCCTCAGATATGTATGAAGAAACAGGGCTAGATTATGTGAGAAAGTATCCACATGCTGATGCTATGGGGTATCCTGATGGATCAATCATACTTTTGTGTATTTTTGGGATGCAAAATAAGTAAGCCATGGTATTCTCCTTGACTGCAAATCTTTTATGCACATCTTCATTGGAGAAATACTTTAATCTTAATCCTTTCCTCAATAACTCTTTGTACATTGCTACTGCTTCTAAATATCAATCTCTACTACTGCATATACATCTTTTAGTTCAATACCTCCAATTTGCCCCCTTTATCAGATGGCTTAAAAACAAGTTTTCTATTTTTACTCAAATTTTGTAAACATAACCATTCTGCTTTGCTCAAATTGTATTTAGAATTTTGTTTACACTTTTTTACCTGACCACATTCCTTTTCAACAAAAAATTGTAATGCATTTCAGAACTGCTGAATACTATCATCTCTACAGGCATAAAATCACTTTTATATCTTACATTTTCTGTATACAATTTACAATATGCATCCATTTCAAAATCTGAAACACATGACTGAAAACTTTCTTCACTTGCATCAGATTCACTTTCTATACTGTCTTTATTACATGTATTACCATTAGGGGAAAAAATACTCTCAAGTTCAATTTTCTAACAAATTTAAATATTTCACACTTTAATTCATGAACCCTTGGAAATACTTGGGTATAAATTTTAAACCCTTATTTAGTACTGCTAAATCTGGTACAGATAATACACAATTTGATAAATTAACCACATAATTCTCTTGGAAGTTTGTATTTATACCACTGCCACTTGCCTGTTTTAATTGTCTGGGAATTGGGGTAATATTCCCCATAGCTTTCATGTCCATAATCATAATTTCTGGACCTTTTCTTATTATTCCTCCCTGGCTCACAAAAAGTTTTTGTTAGATAATCCAGATTTCTCGCTTCCGGTAACCCCAGAAAATGACTTTCCTCCTCACTATCCCCGGTAACAAATGAGGAATCACTCCCCACCATGGAGACATAACCATTGGAATTTCTCCTTCCACCTTCCTGTTGGAACCTCACACGTTGACGAGGAATACACTGATTGGTTGAGATCACGAACGCCTGATTGCGTTTGTAATTTCTAATGTCTCTGTGCAATTTGTCCTTTCTTCTGTCAGTAAGTTGCTTCTCATACCCAGTCAACTTATCATTAACTTCAGCTAAAAAATTTTCCAAGATTTTTGGTTACCGTGACCAGCATTCACCTCTTCACATCATCTCTTTCTTTTAAGATGTTTACCCACTCTAAACTGCACTTTTGAGCAGCAGCAACCCACCATGTATGAACATTTTTATCCTCCTCATTCTCTAAATTGAACAGAGAAGATGGACTTTTTACAGCTCAGAGACCCCAGGGGTGTAATGTAGAGTTCAATGCATCTCTGCAAGCTCAGGGGAAATAAAGAAGACCAATGTCTCATATTACAGCTTCTCTACTCTAAGAAGCTGTTGCAGTTCAGGGGAAGCCTTTACCTCTCTTATTCTTCCCCACACCCACAAAAGGATTGTTAACACATTGACTTCTACTTTCACCCCAAACATTAGAAGAAGATTACATCATTCTGTCCCTGAACATTAACCATATTTAATTCCTGGGTTTGTTTTTGACCCAGTAATGTCCCTTCTGAAGCAGAAACCAAAAAATGATCAAGGGTTCTTTGAGAAGCTTCTTGCGAAGTCTCTGAAAACATTCTCGGCAGAGACTTAAAGGAATCACTGTCTATAACAGTCACTTAACCACCAGTTCACCAAAACACTGTATGGCCACAAACAAAAACTAGAAGCCAGTGATTACCTTTTGTTGTATTTAATAAAAAATGCGTCCAAAAAGACACAGTCTATATTCCAAAAGAATTGAAAATTAAAGAAATATTCCATAAAATCCTCTGTTGTTCAAAACACAAACAGTGTAACATCAAAAATAAAAAATACTCTCTCTAGCTCCTTAGCTTTGCAGCCTTTACAGAGAATACTTTTGTTCACCATTCCTCTCCTTATATACTAAATTTCACAAGTAATTATTCAATTAAATACAATTAGTCCCACCTTTTATTAAAGAAAACATGTCCAATGCCATTCCCTATTTAACCCTATTGGGACTAAAGTGTTGAACTTTAAAATCATAAATCCATTCTCCATCATTTTCTCTTAATATCTAAACCATAAATTGATTTAACATGTCCTAAAAGTGTAGCTTCTAAGCATGCTGTCTCACTATTGTGAAACTCCTTAAAATGTGATGCCACTGGGCTTTCTTCCCTATTTTTTCTAATGTCCCTCAGATGTTCCTTCAATCTCTCCACAAAAGTTCTTTTACTCTCCCCTATATACACTTTACCACAGGGACATCTAAGTACATATATTATTCCTGTACTAAGCTATTGAGCAGTGCCAAAAAGTCTGCTCTTCAATTTTTGCCTTAGATCTGCTAGTTTTCTCCTCTCCTGCAGTTTACTAGCTTATTAGTCTAGCACTTTACCAGACTTCTTGTAGCAATTATTGTAGCACACAAAAGTGCTACCAGCACTAAACATTCTACAAGGAAACAGCTCCAGTACTTATTATTAATACCCACCCCTCCAGGCATGTCTAAAGGTCAGTTCCCTGTGCTTTCTCCTATTAATCTGGTGAACTTTGGCATCATGAGTCAATGTAGCAACTGCTTTATGTACACTGACATCCCCCTCCTCTTACCTCCCAACACTCAGACTTGTGAGAGATGCACTTATATATCCAAACTGGAAGCCACACACTCTCCAGCCAAGACCAGAATAGCTGGTCAAGAAGAGAAGGTCAATACTTGCACCACACCACATGGAACACATAGCCCTCCAGAGCACAAACCAGCATTGCCGTCACAAAAAAAACCACAAACCACACACCCACCTCTGCAGAGGGTCTGAATAAAAATCTACCCAAACAGCAGAGAATTTCAAGGCTGAAACACACTCGACCACCACAACACAACACTAATCATGAGACCCATAACTCTTCTAAACAGTGTGCCTTTCAATCAAGGTCCCTAAGGCAAAACAGCATGCCTAACACACTACTCATAGGTGACTCAATAGTGAGGCACACTGATGTCCCCCTCATTAGGTTGAATAAGGAGAAAATAACAGTCAGCTGCATGTCAGGTGCCAGCAATCACCACATAATGCACACACTCAGGTTCCTCAACAACAGGTACAAATATGACTGTCATTGCACATGTGGGTTTGAATGACCTGTGACATACCTCCCTGGACTACATGAAAAGAGATATGGAGGAGCTCTTGGATTATGTAGCTTCCAGACACTGGCCAAGGCTCTTGCCACCTCTACAGCACCTTTTTTAAGCGGTGTTCCAAAGACCAAATTTAACAGCTACAAACAAATGCATTCTGAGGGTCAGGCTGCTCAATGCTAGAAGTCTAAATCTCAAAATGCAGTTGCTTGAAGCACTTCTTAAAATGGAGAACATCGACATTTGTGCTGTAACAGAAACCTGGATCAAAGCAGCAGAAAGCACCCCTGCACTGCCAGGCTATAACTCATTCCACACCTTTTGGCCCCAGAACTTGGACTGAAGCTCCAAAGGAGGTTGTGTTTCCATATTCATAAAACATGCGCACACCTCCAGACTGGTAGCCCAACATAATGAATCAGAGATACTTCAGGTGCAGCTAACATTGGGTAAGACAGCAAATCAGGTCGTAGCCTACTATAGGTCCCAAACAATGTCCCAAGACTCACACTCCACGTTCCTAAGCACCCTGGAGAATATTAAGGTCCAACCTAACACTCTCATACTGGGTGACTTCAACTACCACTCCATTAACTGGGAAAACTACTCATGTACCAATACACTTGCTCAACATTTCTTGGAATTCATTAATTCCAATGCCCTTGAGCAGCTTGTTCTTACCCCCACTAGAAGTAGCAACATCCTTGACCAGGTCATTACTAACATGGGCAACTGTTGTTCTATACCAATAGTCAACTCCTCCCTGGTTAGATCCTACCACAAATGAATCACCTTGAAAATACCCCCCCCCCCCACGCAAATGTAACCACCATGAAAAACTTCTCCAAAGATAACTTTGGGCTCCTAAAAACAAATGTGCCTAACTTCACGACACCCATGCAAATGTAGAATAGTTGCATGACCACCAAATCATACACTAATGCATTGTACAAACATGTACACAAATGCTTGGATCTTGACATACCCAATAGAACCAAAACGCTCTCTTCCAAAAAAAGGAAGCCAATCTGGTGGCCCCTGCATAAACAAACTCTACAACAGAAGGAGGAAACTGAAGAGGAATAAGGTGAAGTCCCAAGACTAGAAAAACTCCCTTAGCGGCATCAACAAAAAGTTTAGATCCCTCATCAAATCCTCTAAAGCTAGCTATGAAAACAGAATTGCAGGAGATAGTAAAGACGACCACAAGGCCTTCTATAGTTATGTAAAGAATCTCCATGGCAATACCTAAATTTGCTCTGAGCTACTGCACACTCCTATACCAAGCCAACAGATATTGCCAATATACTGGCGGACATATTCAGTCCCAAATTTACCCCTCCCCCCCAAAGGACCTATCACAATACCAGTAGATTGCCAGGCACCAAGTATAACTGCTGCACAGGTTAAAATAGCATTGTCCAAGGCCAAGAATACAGCTTCTATGAGACCTGACAATATCCCTGGCTGTGTTTTACATGAACTACAGAGTGAAGTGGCACCTCACCTGTGTGCCCTGTTCAATCATAGCCTCACCTCAGGTTTTGTCCCTACAGAATGGTGCACTGCTACAGTCATCCCTCTCCACAAAGGAGGAGGGACTACAGACCTTGGGAACAATCGCCCCATTAGCCTGATGATTCTGATATGCAAAGCTATAGAACACATCATTGTGGACCTAATAAACAAGGATATAGGGAATCTCCAAACTCTGGATCCCACACAGTTTTTTTTTTGTGAAGGGTAGATCACGCCTGCTCAACCTGGTTGACTTCTTTGAGTGAGTCACCAGAGCTGTGGATGAAGGCAAGGTGGTTCATGCAGATTACCTTGATCTGACCAAGACCTTTGATGCCATTCCCCACTCAGGAATCAAAGAAAAACTCACTAAGTGAGGCATCAACCCCTATATCACTAGGTGGTTTGCAGACTGGCTCACAGAACCCACAGTGTGAAAGTAGCTGACTCCAAGGCAGACTGCCGACCAGTCACAAATAGAGTCCTACAGGGTTTGGTCCTGGGTCCTCTCCTGTTTGGTATCTACTTCTCTGATGTCCACGCCAACACAAAGGGACACTGGCAGACAAAGTTCACAGATGATTGCAAGTTGGGAGCTATTATTAACTCCCCAAGTGATGCTGACATCCTACAAAAATGCCTCACTGATACCAATAACTGGTGTCAGAACCATATCCTTAAGCTCAGTGCCAAAATATGTGTCGTCATCCTTTTTGGGAAAAACCCGGTTAACATTAATTACCACATTGATGGTAGTCCTGAACATAGAAGGCATTATAACAGATCTGGGAACACAAGTTGACAGCAACCTGTCTTTTGACCACCCCATTGCCACTGTGGTCAGAAAGTCCTTCTATGTCACACATCTTATTGCTAAGAGTTTTGCATCCAGGAAGAAAGAGGTCATTGTCTCCCTCTACTCTTCCCTCATTAGGCCAGTCATCGAGTACAATGCCCCATTTGTCATGTACCTCACTAGACACCTGCAACAAGTTGAGAGGCTGCAAAACTACCTCACAAAGAGTATCCTAGGCCTTAAACACTTGTCCTATATGGACAGACTCAAAAAACCCCAACTATTCTCTGTCTCATATCTCCTGCTTAGAGGTGATCTCTGCTTGACTTACAAAGCCATGTCTGATCCAGCTCTGTTTGAAATGCTACATCTAAAGAAATCTCAATCACTCCACACCGCATGCTCCATAGACCTCAACCTCATTACCACAATTAACAGAACATGCTGGAGGGACAGGTTCATAACCCAGTCACCACCCACACTATGGAATATTCTTTCCATACATGTTTAAGAGAGCACCTCACTGGCCCTCCAAGATAAATCTTGACGAGTGGATGGGAAATAGTAAATTCACCCCAGGGATCACTCCAGTGGCACTACTCGACAGAGGTACTGGGAACTAAGGTGGAGTTGCATGATGCCAGGGTAATCCTGTGGGCTAGGCTTGTAAGAGCTCCAAGGCCATTAGTTTAGCACACACCTATAAACATACGAACCTAAGCTCTTGGTAATTGTATTAGTTAAGTGTAATCATGTATTCAGATTTGGTGGCTTCAATTCCCCCAAGCAACAAATGCATTTGAATTACAAAAATAATCCCCAGGATTCAATAAGCACTGTGTAGGTTTTGCATAAAATGTACACAGAGTTTACATGTGACCACTGTGATGTGTGGCGAGCAGCACCATGCAATGGATATTCATGCCATGCACCATGTTTAAGGGAGGTTTTGTGGCTGGAAACAGTGTGGCCAGCCAGGAAGCTGTGTAAGCAAGCATGAATAGCACTCCTGTTTAAATTAGAGCAGTGACGGTCCGTGGTTTTGCGCAGAATGCCAAACTGATCACCAAGGCTTCACAGATAGCTCTCAATCTCTTAATTCAAGACATCTGGACAATGGCTAACATAACTGGGGGACAATAAGCCAGAAATAGGGACATATTTGCCCTATAAAAATGTGCAAATGTAAATGTTCCACAAGACAAGCTACTCAGAAAAAAACAAAAAGAAGGCAGGCAATGGTAGTTTTAACTGTTTATATAGAAAAAGTAAGTGCTTTCGTCAAGTAACATACATTCAACTTCATCAGATAAAGGTTAAAATAATACAAACCATTTTATACAAAATTAAAACAATGTCACATGTTTAATTCCCTCCCTTCTCCACCTGTCACCTAATTACATCCAATTAATTATTTTAAGCTATATTTACCATTATGTTACAGAAGATAGGTTATGTTGATTACATTCATAACACAAAGTAACTTTACATAAGCATTTGATATCTTTCAACCAAAATTATTTATATTGTATATATTTTTATAAACTCATAAAAAAACCAAAGATAAAAATTAGGTAATGGTTACCATGTTCCCTACTTGTTAACATTTAAGGCTTCTTAATTTCAATACACAACCAAGGGAACATATTTCGTTCAGACCGGGTAGAGCGTAAGACCTTGTCTTTAACTGCCAAACTAATTATTTTAGTTCAAGCTTGTATTCCAAAGGCCCACCCCTAATATCAAGTTCCACTTGGTCAATGACCCTGAATGTAAATGCATGGCCAGGATTTTCTGCTACATGTTTCACCAGAGCGTTTTCAGTTTTAACTTTTCTGATGTTATAAGTGTGCTCATACACCCTTTCTTTAAGTTTACGTTCAGTCTTGCCAGTGTAAAATGCCATGCAGGACTGGCAAGAGTCTAAGTATACCACCATAGCAGAATTGCAGTTAATTCTCCCCTTACTTATAAAGTCAACATCAAGAATGTTAAACTTGCTACTAGTTTGCATGTATCTATAATGTGAGCAAGACTCACATTTATACATCACCGGGGTACGTGTATTCTTAGGTGGGGGTAATTCTAACAGATTATTCAATGTGGTACCCCTCCTATATATCACCCTAGGGCATTGTCCTAATTTAATAAGGTCTTTGTCAAACTGGAAAATGCGCCAGTTTTTTTTGCAGGATATGTTTGATGTTATCTGCATCTAAACTAAATGTAGTAATAAAGGCATGGTTGTAGTCCAAACTTGGGCTATCGTCGTTTTCACTGAGTGGCTTGTTATCCATAATTACACTTTGGCCCATGTTGTTTAAAATGGCTTTAAAATAACCATTCGCCCTTTTGTTTTGGACTTCCTTCAGTAAGTTTTGTACTATATGGTTTGGATATCCCCTATTAGTAAACATTTGAACTAGTAGTCTACATTCACTTTCAAAATCAGTGGTAGTAGTACACATGCTGACGGCTCTAACTAGTTGTGCTTTTATTATGGACCTTTTTTGATGTTCGGGATGGGCGCTACTGTAGTGGACGTAGGAGTTGCAATAAGTCTCCTTATGATGTATTTAGCTAGGTATCTATTACTGGACGCATCTTTCCTTAACTCATCATCAAGAAACACTATTGTATCCTTGTGGAATGTATGTGTAAATGACAAAAAAATCTGTCGTGCTGTTACAATAGTTCATAAATTCCTTAAATGTATGTTCATCCCCTTTGAAAAAAATAAGATATCGTCCAAATACCTAGTGTAAAAGACAATCCTGCTCCTAAATGCATTACTTATGCTGTGCACAAACTGGTCCTTCCAAAAGGCCATAACAAGATTAGCAAAACTACCACCTACTGGGGATCCCATTGCCACTCTGCTATTTTGCAAGTAAATTTGACCATTAAACAAGAAGAAGTTGTTAGAATTATGTCCATAAGCTTGGTTGTGTATTGAAATTAAGAAGTCTTAAATGTTAACAAGTAGGGAGCATGGTAACCATTACCTAATTTTTATCTTTTGTTTTTTTATGAGTTTATAAAAATATATACAATATAAATAATTTTGGTTGAAAGATATCAAATGCTTATGTAAAGTTACTTTGTGTTATGAATGTAATCAACATGACCTATCTTCCGTAACATAATGGTAAATATAGCTTTAAATAATTAATTGGATGTAATTAGGTGATAGGTGGAGAAGGGAGGGAATTAAACATGTGACATTGTTTTAATTTTGTATAAAATGGTTTGTATTATTTTAGCCTTTATCTGATGAAATTGAGTGTATGTTACTTGACAAAAGTGCTTATTTTTTCTATATAAGCAGTTAAAACTACCATTGCCTGCCTTCTTTTTGTTTTTTCTGAGTAGCTTGTCTTGTGGAACATTTACATTTGCTGGTTGGAAAATGACTGGGAGGAAGGAACTTCAGACCTTTGCAAGTTAACGCTTTTCATTACCACTTTATCGAAGAAAGTGGATGACTTAACTGGACTTGTGAAAGCCACACATGCTGAAGGTAATGGAGAGCAAGCTTCAGCACAAAGGAATTCCCTTGACTGGTCTTGCAATACTCCATCAGCCAGTCCAATGGCTCTACCAACATCTAATATTAGTACAACAAATGAAGGTACAACTAACTTATCTATTGCGACACCATTAACCTTGAGTAACTGGCTGCAACTCAATGTTGGGTTGTAAAATGAGACTAACCAAGTTAATGAATCTATAAATATTGTATCTAACCATCAAATTAGCATTGTTGATAGTTTGAAGGCTTTAGACTATAAATCTTTCAAACTGAAAAAGCTGCAACTTGAAATTACTTATTTCAAAGAATGCATTAAGCGGAGACAGGTCCCAAAAGGACTTCACACTTGGCATTACCCAACTGGGTTAATACCCAAATCAACCTTTCATAATGAACTTTTAAAGTTGTTTGATCAACAAGGAGTTGAGTTACTTGAAGTCATGGTAAAACACTATCAATGTATGGTTGACACGTTAATACAGAACATTGAAAAATTGGACAATATTATAAAAAATTACCATGACTTCACATGTTATCAGTTCGAGTACCAACGGATTTTTAACAGTATTGACAAACAAATGGAGAGGCTAAGTTTGGGTAAAATTAAAAAACTGCAGAGAGATGAACGAGATTATAAAAATGGGACTGCCTACCCGCAACCCCTCCCCTTTGCAACAATGGAATGTTTCAACGGAAACGAACAGTTTTCGTAATAGTAACAGTGAGGCATTTAATTCAGATGTAAACAACTGCCCTCTTGGACGAAACCAGCCTAGTCCTGTAACACTTAATGGCGAGGATCCTGGTACTGATTTACAAGGCACCTGTGACTTAAGAAGAAGCAAACGGATCCAAAATAACAACAAAGTTACCTATACTAACTTAAATACAAATACAGGAGAAGGTATTCAAACATCAAATTTTTGCCAGGATCGGAAGCAGAACAGGATGGCTCAGAACAGTGGTCGCAATGAATGGAGGAACACCAGCAAAAGGAGGGGGCGCAAAAGGTAATGCAAATTTATGAAAGTGAAGTACATTTTAATAACTTTGACTTTGAAAACACCAGTTTGTGAACTAGTGCATACGAATCTAACTCACTGCGCTTACCACATGAAAATGTGGATGCAACAGGGATTTCAAAATCTTTAATTTCTCGGATTTTGTTATTCAGCCTGAGATGGTGATTTTTTCTGTCTAAAGGGTTGTCATTTGTACCGGCTAAAAGGATGGAAATTAGCAAGGTACTAATAGACTTGAAACTTTATATGCGAAAACTTAATCTGGGCTTGTTATTTAACCATGGATTGCATGATAACATTGATTTTAAAGTATTTAGCACATATAACCAACCTCTCCACCCACTGTTAAATATGTTTGAAGTTATGTCAGAAATTGATCTAAGGGAATTATTGACTAACCACAACAATTTAACTAAAATTGTGAATCTAAAAGGGAGGCAAGGGCAGAATATGTCCAAGAGTGAATGGGACTTATTAAATACTTTGAGGAAAGCAGATGTAAGTATTGTAAAAGCAGATAAGAGGGGTGGACTGGTGTTTTTATTGACTACATACAGAGAATGGAGAACATGTTAAATTTAGTTACTTATATACAAGTATCACTAAATGAGTTAAATCAAGTATACAAACATATAAGGATTTTCATTAATGACCTGTTTATTGAAAATAGGATAGATTTGAATTTGATTAATTATTTGACCATGGTCTCCCTTAAAACACCTGTAATCTTCGGGGTCCCAAAAATCCATAAATGCCTAAATAATCCCCCTTTATGGCCAATTGTGGATGGAAGAGATTCGATGACCTAACCCTTAGCAAAATATGTTGATAGCCTATTGAAAAAATATGTGGCAAAGGAGCCATATATTTGCAAGGACTCATGGTCATTTTTAGATCCAATTAATAAACAAGCCTTTGATTTGAACTACAATTTTGCAACTGTTGATGTCAAAGACTTGTATACTGTAATTTCACAAGATGTAGGAATCAAATGGCTGGAACTACTACTAGTTAAAAGGGGAGCGGCAGCAGCAGAAATAGGGCTTAATAGCTGAGCTTATGGACATAATTCTGTCTAACAACTTCTTCTTGTTTAATGGTCAAATTTACTTGCAAAATAGCAGAGTGGCAATGGGATCCCCAGTAGGTGATAGTTTTGCTAATCTTGTTATGGCCTTTTGGGAGGACCAGTTTGTGCACAGCATAAGTAATGCATTTAGGAGCGAGATTGTCTTTTACACTAGTTATTTGGATGATATCTTCTTGATTTTCAAAGGGGATGAACATACATTTAAGGAATTTATGAACTATTGTAACAGCACGACAGATTTTTTGTCATTTACACATACATTCCACAGGATAAAATAGTGTTTTTTGATGTTGAGTTAAGGAAAGAAGAATCCAATAATAGATACCTAGCTAAAATACATTGTAAGGAGGCTTATTGTAACTCCTTTCTCCTCTACAGTAGTGCCCATCCCCAACATCAGAAAAGGTCCATAATAAAAGCACAACTAGTTAGAGCCGCCAGAATGTGTACTACCACCGCTGATTTTGAAAGTGAATGTAGACTCTTAGTTCAAATTTTTACTAATAGGAGATATCCAAACCATATAGTGAAAGACTTACTGAAGGAAGTCCAAAGCAAAAGGGCAAATGGTTATTTTAAAGCCATTTTAAACAACATGGGCCAAAGTGTAATTATGAATAACAAGACACTCAGTGAAAAAAGCGATAGCCCAAGTTTGGACTGCAACCATGCCTTTATTACTACATTTAGTTTAGATGCAGATAACGTCAAACATATCTGCAAAAAACTGGCACTGGCACATTTTCCAGTTTGATAAAGACCTTGTTAAATTAGGACAATGTCCTAGGGTGATATATAGGAGGGGTACCACATTGAAGAATCTGTTAGAATTACCCCCACCTAAGAATACACGTAACCCGGGAATGAATAAATGTGAGTCTTGCTCACATTGAAGATACATGCAAACAGGTAGTACGTTTAACATTCTTGATGTTGACTTTATAAGTAAGGGGAGATTTAACTGCAATTCTGCTATGGTGGTATACTTAGCATCTTGCCAGTCCTGCATGGCGTTCTACATTGGCAAGACCAAGCGTAAACTTAAAGAAAGGGTGTATGAGCACACTTATAACATCAGAAAAGTTAAAACTGAAAATGCTCTGGCGAAACATGTAGCAGAAAATCCTGGCCATTCATTTACATTCAGGGACATTGACCAAGTGGAACTTGATATTAGGGGTGGGCCTTTGGAATACAAGCTTTAACTAAAAGAATTAGCTTGGCATTTAAAGACAAGGTCTTACGCTCTACCCGGCCTGAACAAAATATGTTCTCTTGGTTGTGTATTGAAATTAAGAAGCCTTAAACATTAACAACAAGTAGGGAACATGGTAACCATTACCTAATTTTTATCTTTTGTTTTTTATGAGTTTATAAAAATATATACAATATAAATAATTTTGGTTGAAAGATATCAAATACTTATGTAAAGTTACTTTGTGTTATGAATGTAATCAACATAACCTATCTTCCGTAAAATAATGGTAAATATAGCTTAAAATAATTAATTGGATGTAATTAGGTGATAGGTGGAGAAGGGAGGGAATTAAACATGTGACATGGTTTTAATTTTGTATAAAATGGTTTGTAGTATTTTAACCTTTATCTGATGAAGTTGAGTGTATGTTACTTGACGAAAGCGCTTATTTTTTCTATATAAACAGTTAAAACTACCATTGCCTGCCTTCTTTTTGTTTTTTTTCTGAGTACCCTATAGAAATGTGCTAGAATAACCAGGGGGTTTGAGTTAAGATACATGTTCTGAAGGATTTGAATTATGAAACTCAAATGCATGTAATTATTGAGTCATATCAGTCCTGCGATCATCCCAGTGATATGGAAGAAAGCCACAAATTTTATAAGGAACACATCTGGACATTCTGTGAAAATCTGGGCAGTTGAGAGGTATGAATGCAAAGTACAAGTTCCAAGCACTATACATGACAGTGTATCTACAATGCAGAGTATTGTGAAATCCCATTTCTGGCATTCTGTACTGAAGCTGTGTAAATAATCTATAATGGTTCATGGACCGCCATGTAAAATAACCACTTAAGGGAAGTGAGTGCATTGAATAGGGACACACAGATGAATTGCAGGAATGAACACAGGGGAAGATGACAGGATAGGCAATATAATGTACATCAGATGAGGGCATGGCAATGGAAAATGGTTGTAGCAGCACCACCAATCACATATCGATATGATACAGTAGGGACTTCACAGTGAAAATGTGTTGTCTGTTACTGACACAATGTGACATAATAATGGGGAGGATGTCCATGTGAGATAAGCATCCTTTTCAAGAATAATACAGAGGACACATACCAAGGATCTGACATACAATTGGGGTAGGGTGCATAGTGTGAAGCTGTGGTAACTAATTTGCCTGAATATGAGTGTAATTTCAGCAGAGGTCTCCAGCAAGTGGGGCACAGGTAAAGGCTCATGGACAACAATAAAAGAAGCAACCACAATTATGGACAATATCAGAATAATAGCACCAGTAATCTCATGTCTCTGACATAACATATGTGATTTAGAGTGAACAGAAATGATTTTGCACAAACACACTTGTACAACTATTAAGATACATCTGCACTCTATGAGGGTAATCATGCACATTGTCCTGGCACTGTAAAATATGCTGGAGGTGTTAGGAGGGACTCTGCTCTACCTGTATGTGACATTATGATCAAGACAGACTAGCTACCTGGTGTGCCTGGCATATATCTATGGTACAGTCCAAACTGTCATGAATGTTATCCATGCCATTAATGTTGTCACACATCTATGTATGTACTGAGTGCATCACTAGAATAGGTGGCATACAAGCGTCTGATGTAACAACTTGATGGGGGTTCTGCACCATCAGACAGTCATTTTTCTACCACAGAAAGAATACCTAGGTATGGCCAATAAGCTATGTAACATCTTACTGTGGCAAAAGGTGGTTCACTTCATTTTCACATCAGTGGAAGATGTGTAGGCATGTACATGAAAGACGGTGCATTGTACTCAGTTATTGATATGATGAAGGCTGGGAACTACGGAGTTATTATGGTCTCTAATGTGGATGTCCTTCACATAGTCAGTACTTATGTTACATAGAAGGGAGTAGTTAGCACTGTGACCACATGCTGGTGGATGTTCCACTTACTATCTACCCCAGAACACAGGTCACATACAAGGGAGCCCGCAGGATTTTTTGCAGGGGGGGTGCAAACCCGGAGCCCCACCCACATAGCTCACCCCGCCCCCTGCCAACACAGCCCTGCCCAAGTCCACCCACCCAAGCCCCGCCCACACAGCCATTTCAGTGTCCCATTACTTGGCTATTTCTCCCCATTTACTGTAGACACTGTTCAAATCTGTGTGCATACTGTGTTATGCTTTAGTTCTACAATGATTACAGGCAGTTGGATTTAATTTACAACTTTTATTTCAAACATTATAGCCCAAACACTGAGACATTTATTAAACCTAAACAAAGCAATAGTCTTACAATGAAAACAGACTTGGCATTAAAGCTTCTCTACTTTTGAAACTCACATTCAATGAAACGGCATTGAAACCCACATTCAAAGAAAATGCATCTGGCCAGTGGCAGGTTATTTACCTTTGAACTGTTTTCAAGCAATAGGCTCCTTGCACACCGTTAGGGCCATGCAAAAGTTATTTGATTTACCTGATTGTATTAATTATAATATATAATTGAATTATATCCCTTGTATTATACAGCAACACTTTGTATATTTCAGTGTTTCATCTACAAATCCAGTGCCTGCTGCCGTCAAAGAATAAATTGCCTATGTTAAATTAAAAAAATGGTAAGCTGGTATATTGCAATAGAAAATGGATGACAAGCTGAAAAACAGGTTTATAGTTATTAGGCATCTCATCCAAAGGAGGATATCCTGAGGACTGCAGCATACAAATGTATATGCTGTAGGAATAGAACCTCAAGCCTTTACATTAAGATGCAAGTATTCTACTTGTGGTGCTACTAACATAGCTTGAAAACTTTATACCACAATAGAGATACCATTTGCTAAACAAAATGGTTGCACATTGTAAATAGACTTGGCATATGCAGCAGTGAACTTCGTTTCCCTTAAAACTCACAGTTCCTTGAAAATGCACTTGAAAATTCCACCTGCTAACTCTAACTTGGGCATTTCACTTTCTCTCTCTCTTACAAAGATACCACACCCCTCAAGGCCTCACCCTTAGTGCAAGAAATCTTGACAAAGCCTAAAATAAATAGGGACAAATTATCAATATGGCTCTCAGAAAATTGCAAGAGTAACAGGATTTGTGTTAGTATGCATTTTTCTAAATGACATGACATCTAAAACTGAAATGTCTCATTATTTAGCAACTTCAATCCTTTAAGAGGAATATGGGGCAAAAATCTGGACAGCTGAGGGGTATGCTACCTCCCTCTTATACACACACCAAATAATTCTGGTCAGACTTGAATTAGTTCTGGGAAGGTTGCACTGAGCGGCACCGTGCTTGATCTGTTGTGGGTGAAATCCTGGTAGCTAGTGATTGCAGCTCAGCAATGTGGGGCATTAAAGCATTTCTAGCAGAGCATTGTTTCATCACTACCTATTGTGTTTGCACATAAGCTGTAGTCATTTCAAACATTTGCCTTTTTTTGATTACTACAGAGTACATTTACCCACCAGAGCTATTATGTTTTGACTTCATTGTGGAGCTAGTTGTTGCAGGGCTTGGCTTTTAAGTAAGGTAGCAATGCTTATTTACCATATACCATTAAAGCCAACCAACTACAAGTGTACTAACACACAGACACTGCTATAAGACACTGGTCTCCAATAAAATGTAATGAGCTTCTGAAAATACTGTAATCCTGTCCTTTTATTACAAATAATGTCATATGCATTTCAATACCCAAGGCTTATACATTATCTAGCTATGTAAATATTCTCTGCATGGCAACAACGAAAAGGCTTTCAATGCTGGCAATTCTTTAACAATATGCTTACTAAAGCTTACTTGCATCTTACAATGTCCGACAAGCTTACTAAAGCTTACTTGCATCTTACAATCTCCGACAAGCTTACCTGATGTTCATTAAACCATGGCTACTTAAACAGAGCAACAGGACACTGTGGTAGCATGCAGTTCCTGAATAATAAGAAGCATAAATCAACAGTATAAAAATCTGATAGAAAACCAGAACATTTTTCAAAATCAAGGACAGATGAAAAGCCACGGTCATATTTGTGATCTACCTTGGATGGGGTAATACTCTGCACACTTACTGCATAACTGCTTCTTGCCTTCCTTGGACATATCCCGAGCCACTACAATGGGGGCTGGGGTGCAATAAGTATGTCATAATTTGAAATGTCTCTGGCTGACAGTGATGGCTCTGACACTCCTACCTCTCAACTTCAGAGCAAGAAATCTGGACAAAGCCATACATAGAACTAGAAGTGGGACACAGGCCCAAAAATAAGGCCAATTTTTAAATATTGCTCTTATTAACTTAATAGAACAGGTATATCTTGCATTAGTACAAATTTTCTGAAGGGTATAAAATCTGAAACTCAAATGTCTGCCATTATTTTCTAACTTCAATCTTTAATGACTTGCCACTAATTTGCCAGAAACCACAATTTTATGAAAAACAGACCAAAATGTGATGCAAAAATACCTGTCAAAAAAGGGACACCTTTTTAATATTAACAGTTAACTTGAAGGCAGCTAACAAAATAAGAGCATCCACATGCATTTCTGAAATAAAGGTAATCTATAACTGATCATTACAGTTATAATTGTAAACCCTCCACAGTTTCTTCAAAAATTGCCATTTTGGAGGAGGGATTATTAGGGGAGAGCAACATTTTGAGCCAGAATTGGGGACAATTGAGATGTTTGGATATTCCTAATCTACAAAGTGATTTGCACGTACCTCTCAACCACTTAATGCAGGAAATCTGAACAAGGCCAAATATATTGGGGAACATACAAACACTACTAAAAATTGCTCTTGTATAAACTTAGACAGTCTTGCATTAGCATGCATTTTTCTGAAGGTTATGATATCTGAAACTCAATGTCTGTCATTTAATGGCTTCATTCCTAAATGATTTGCTAGAAAACCACACATTTTATGAGAAACAAACCAAAAATAAGCAGCAAATATCTATTAGTTCTGCAAAGATATGGACAACTGAGAGGTATAGTTCAACCGGGGCTGTCTGAGTTTGCTACCCCCCCTCACAAAATCATGGTCAAATGGAGCCCCCCAGTCATTCCAATGTCCCATTCCTTGGTTATTTTGCCCCATTTACCATAAACACTAATGTGCATACTACTTTACTTCTGCGATGATTTAGGATTTCATTTGAAAGTTTTATTTTGCATTTTACAGCACAAACCCTAATACATATCTGTTAAAGCAATGCAGTCTCAATGAAAATAGACTAACATTAATACTTCTCTGCCCTTGAAACTCACATGCATTTAAACAGCACTGAAACCCACTTTCGGAGAAAATACATTTTGCCAATTGCAAATATTAACTCTGGGCTGTCTTCAAAATCATAGGCCCCTCGAACATAACATACACATGCTCTTTGATACACCTTCCTGACTGTATTACATTATATTCCTTGTACAATACAGTACAGTTGTTAAAGGGCATTTTAAATTTATTGTTTTGAAAATTTTTCCAGTAAACAAAGAAACAAAAAGCATCCACCAATGACAAAATTGCCCAATTCAGAATATTTCCATCAAAAAGTCTACTCAAGTCCACCAGTATCAGTAAAAAATATACACAATCTCTGTAGTAAAATCCACATTGAAGAAATTTGTAACTAATAGAGGTTGCTGCTAGCAAACACTTTATATGTCATTGTTTAATCTACAAATAAAGTGCCTGTTACCCTTGAAGAATAAATTGCCTTTGTTGCATGCAGTAAAAAAATGAAAAGCTAGTAATACCGGAATAGAGAATGGATAGCAAACTGTTAACAGGTTCATAGTTACTAGGTATCTTTGCCAAAAGGACTGCAGCATCCACCCCCCTTTACAACACAATACAGCATCAGCAATGCATTTATCTACTGTGGGAGTAGAACCTACAGCCTTCAGCATCTAAAGCAAGTACACAAGCTGTTGTGCTATTAACAATGCAAGCAGAAGCAGCACTAAACTTTTGCTCCCCTGCAGCTCTCAGCTCCTTGTAAAATCTACTCGACACTCAGCTGTATCTCTGAACTTTGCAGCACAAGAAATCTGGAAAAAGCCGAAATTTATTGGGGGGGGGGGCAAAAGGCCAAACAACAGGGACACATTTTAAACATTGCTTGTATAATGTTTGAAAGTTGCTAGAAGAAAATGCTGCGTTACCACCATACATTTCACTGCCACGTCTTGAACCCAGGGGACCCCGTGCAAAACAGTCAAAGCAACATACCACTACGCCAAATCAGCTGTTTTGTGAAAGAGGAAGACTGAAACTTTACCATTTAGTGAATTCAGTTCTCACCATAGCACAGCTGTCAACCTCTTAGCACAAAAGACCTGAACAAAGCCAATAATGGGTGACTACAACCACCAAACATTCAGTGAATTCAGTTCTCACCATAGCTCTCAACCTCTTAGCAAATAACACCCGGATAAAGCCAGTAATGAGAGAATATAGCCCCCAAACATTTTCAGTGAAATCAGTTCTTACCATAGCTCTCAACATTAGCAAAAAACCTGGATGAAGCCAATAAATACCTGGATGAAGCCAATAAATACATGAACAAAGCCAATACTGGTTGAATACAGCCCCCCAAACATATTCAGTGAATTCAATTCTTACCATAACTCTCAACCCTAGCACAAAACCTGGATGAAGCCAATAATGGGGGGAATACAGTCCCAAACACAGGGATACATTTCAAATATCCATCTTGTACACTTAGAAAATTGCTAGAATAAAAGCTTGCTTTTGTTACCATACACTTTCTGAAGAATATGAAGTCCGATATTGAAATGTGTCCATTTACATTTATTAACCAGGAAAGTCTGACTTTGAAAAAAAAAAGCTAATTTTTTTTAGCAGAGGCCCAGGGAGAAACACTCCAGACAGCCAAGAATAAAACCAGATAATAACATTTAGCTGTCAGGCAACAAGGACACAAATTCAGAAACCACAGATTTTATGAGGAACAGAAAAAGTATGAGGGAAAATCCTGCTATATTTTTACAAATGGTGGCGGGTAGGGAATTCAGGCTCTTGCCACTTGGGCCCAAGGTACAGGGTTCAAGCCTTATTCTCTACCCACCACCATGTACACCTGGGGCATTTTACACACACACACTTTGTGTCACTTATAATCGATCTTTTTCCCTGCCATTTTACTCCACTTCATCACAACAAAGCACTCAATATTCACAGCTGCCAAATGATTCTTATTGTCATTTCACTACAAATTTCTCTTTCACAATTGCAAAGCACATTTGGATACAAAAAGTACCAGATCCATGTCCCTGTTCCTCCTTCACTAAAACTCCATATGCATGGCATCACCTCAGGCAAACATGTTGTGGAGACTCACAGAAATTAATTTTGCATTAGCAAATTGAAAAAGATTGCAACTTAGATTCAAATCTCACAGCTTGAACTCATATAATTGGAAATACTAGCTAACAATATTTTAATGAACTCTGTTATGCTTAGCTGTTCACGTGACAACCAGAACTTGTAATAAAAGTCAAGAAAAGTGCTTAATTTTGCTTCAAGAACTAAATAAAGACCAAATATCCCAGGAAAATTATTCTGGTTTTGATAGTGAAATGTGAGCAAAAGTGACTATAGTATTAGAATACATAGAAATATATATTGACTATCTGGATCTGCCTTCCTATATGGTTTTAAACTCACACACCCTCACTCTCGGTCTCTCTCTCACACACACACACACACACACACACACACACACACACACACACACACACACACACACACACACACACACACACACACACACACACACCTCTACCTGAACGGGTCCCATCTTCCGTTCCCGCTCGAATAATCCGTCTGAGTCCGAGTCCCCGCTCTCAAACTCCTCTACCTGAAGGTGTCCTATCTTCCATTCCCGCTCGAATAACCCGTCTACGTTCCCGCTCTCAAACAGCGATGATGTCAGCACGCCTACCCGCGACTGGACTGTTAGCACAGACTTGATGATGTCAGCACGACTGGACTGTTAGCACAGAAGAATGCACTATCTTCTTAAAGAAGAACGCACAAAAAAAAAAAAAACTTTGTTTGAAATGATCTAGTCAGCCGATTCCAGGGGGGTGCAAGTGCAGCCCCTTGCACCTGCCTGCGGGCACCCTTGGTCACATACCTATTGGTCTGATTATAGGGTGTGACGTCCACATTATACTTGGGTTGTGTGTTTGTTTTCCTGACATAACAAATCCTCCTATGTTTTGTTGTCACTGCAGGTGTTGCCATGGCTGTGGCAGCAATCTTTTGTATATGTTGATACTGTGTTTATTATCTTGTGGTGCAGTGGTGCAACGGTCAGTGTTGTTTTCTCACATCAAGAGATTTTCCTGTGTGATTCTCAGCTGGGGTGTTTTTTTTGCAGAGTATGCATGGCCTCCTTGCATTTGTGTTGGTTTCTTCCAGGTGCTCCGGTTTCCTCCCACATTACAAAGACATGCATCTGGAGTGTTTCTCCCTGGGCATCCTCTGAAAATAAGCTTTGTCCCAGTCAAACTTTCCCACTAAACAAATGTTAAATAAATAAAATAAACAATAAAAAATACTAATATCGCAGTTGAAGTCAATGATTGCCTACAGTCTGTAGTCCTTCAGGCAGCCATTTGAACACAGGATGTTTGGACACAGGATGTGTATGTCATCTGTGATGTCCATCACTTAAATAATGGACAGGAAAGGGCCTAGCAGACAGCTATGAGGTATGGACCTGAACTGGACCTGAAATATAGGTCACTTCAGACATTTCAACATAGTGAAATGCCACGTATGTGATAGACTGTTCTACCTGCTTGGTGATATAGCTGTTTATGGCCACGTCTAACAGAGTTAATTGAATACCATGGATTTGTGCCTTGCCCTAGTCAAGTTCCACAGGATGATAGTATTGTCATCATGCATGCCCACAATGACCTCTTTGAGGACATATATCAGTTGTAACAGACATGATGTAGCACTGACAACTCACACAAGTCTGTTGCACACAGCTGGGATGTTACCAGTGTCCATTTAGAAAAGGTCCATGATAACATGGTGGTCTACCTTTCAGTTGCTGTCCCCCCAACTCAGATGGATGCATGTTGATGTACACCCTTCTGTCAGAACATAGGCCATGTGGAGGGTCTGTTGAACTGTGTATTCAACTGCATCAGGAAGATGTATACTGAGTCATGCCATAGATGATCTGTTATGTTGCCACAGCCCATTGATTCAGTGTGATAGGCCTGTATGAAAGTAAGACAGTGCATGCTGCCTTTCATCTTGCAACACTGTGTTTGAGCTTAGAGGGGTGCTGTGTATATCATAATAATCAGGGGTACTTCATGAGGCATTATTTGCTTTAAGGTTCAGTTAGTGAGTTTGGCACCAATCATTTGTCTGTGTCACCCCCTTCTGTAATATGTTGACATTGTTGGGGGACTCTATATGACTGCATCTAGTTGACATGATTCTGCAAACATGGTAAGCCACAGGCCATCTACCTTTGCCTGTGTTTTAAAGAAGAAGTTTCCATATAGTTGAGGGCCCAGCATAGATCCTTGTGGTATTCCACTGGTAAGTGGTCTAGTGGTGGAGGTGCAGCCCCCAACTTTGACAGCATGTGTTATGTCAGTGAGCCACTTGGCTATCCATCCAGTAATGTATGAGTTAATTTCCAGATGGGAGATTTTCACTAAGTTACTTGAATGAGAGAGAATGTCAAAAGCCTTGGATAGCTCATCATAATCAGTATGTCCTGTTATCCCTCATCCAGGTCTTTGGGTCAATATCAAAGAAGTCCACTAGGTTTAATAAGCAAGCCCTACCCATGACAAAGCGAAAATGGGTCAGGTCAAGTTTGTTGAATGTCACATATGTCTTTGTGGATAAGGTCCATGTTGATTCCTTCCCTAGCCTTGTAGATAAGGCTTTTTAGATTTATGGGTCAATAGTTCTAGTTCTGTATGTTGCCAGATTGGTGTGCATTGCATATCACACAACATTTGATATTAATTTATGTAGTCTAGGTGATATTAATGTAGAAAAAGTACTGAGACACAAGGGCTGCAGTGCTGGGGGTGGCAGCACATGGCTGTGTTGTAAATATGTCACATATTGTTAGACAGGGCATCCAGTTTACTATGTTTCCATGTGTAATTTCATGTCATAAACAGGAAACAGACAGTAAGCAGCAGTAATACATAATACTATTTACTTTTCCATAGTGCGGTAAGCAGTAGGATTGTGCGACAGTTGGCAGTGTTTGCGCATGCAAGATACACATTTCCAATACTATCTATGTTTGCACATAGTTAAGCAGTGCACAAATGTGAGCTGCATTGCTAAAGTCTGAGAGTTAATAATGAGTATATGAAACAGTCCTGCTGCTTAATTGACTGTGGGAGCAGGTATAAATGCATTGACACATTTATTTCTGAGCCCAGATGATAGTGAGTTCAAATCCAGGTGTATCTAATACTTTTAAATACTTTTAAATAAACACTGATAATCCAATGACATGAATTCTTTATAGTACATGAGTTGCTGGATGTTGCCATGATGCAGCAGGATTTAGCAGCATCGCTCTAAGGTAACCACAGCATTTTGCCAATGCTCACCATTGCTGCACATTGGTACATGATGCATACCTCCATGCAAACACAGAGCCCAGAAAGTGAAGGGATCCATTGCTTTTTCTGCTATTTATGTGTGTTGTGGGTGATTCTAATTTTTAACCAGATTAAAGCTGTTAAAATGGGCTAGATAAGAAAGTGGTGATATGGCGATCAAGAAAGGGGAAGAACAAAGGGAAGGCAGTACAGGAATGTGCAGAAGGGAGGTAGGAAAGAGCCATAACTATCCATTTCTTTAACAGTGTAGCCTGAAAATATGCAGAATAGTAACTGAATTTGGACTGTCAACTCCACAAAGAGGTGTGGTAGCAATGCAATGATGTTGTATAGCCAACTGGACTGAATCAAATGCATCAAGAAGATATGTGTGCAGAATGGAAAGCTATGTATGGGATGATTTTTTTTGTGGAGCAGGTGTCCATTTTTTTTTCATTTCAAAGTGAGAGGAGTATTGTGAAAGGGACATAGCTATGAATGGGTGAGGTAAGCTGCATAGGTATGGAAGCAGTTGCAAACATACAAGACAAGACAGAGGGACAGTGATGGATACAAAAGACTGGGTGACACCATGATTGGGGTGAGGGAGGGGACAATGCCGGCTCTTGCCTGTCTAGCTTGGAGACAGTAAGAATCAAGTCCTCACCCACTGGACTAGCATCACTGTCTGCTTACTCCGCTGGCAGCTGGAGAGCTTGATGTCTCCTCCTCCTGTGAACCATGAGGGAAAGAAGCCTTTCATTCTGGTGTAGGTGTATACCAATGGTGTGATGCTTGACCCTACACGCCATCCCTGGCAACTCACAATGGGTGATGGAATCACATTCTCTGCCACTGCTCCTGGAAGGAACCACTAAACAGGTTTCCAGGGCATTACTACCTGAAGGCACAGGTAGCGCAGGGGCAGCAGGGGCAGTGCTGCCAGGTTGGCTTCCAGATGTGCTGGACATTGATGCTGGAGTTGGTGGAGTGGAGGCAGGCTAATCCACTTGTGCTGGGCTACCTTGCTGTGCTGTGTAACATTTAGTGATGTGGTACACATGGATGACATGGAGATATTTTGATGACACATAATAGAAATTAAAAAAAAGACATAAAGGCTAGGGTGAGAAAGAAAAAAAAGAGATACAATTAGTGCTATCATATGTGATATACAATGCAATAACACAATTATACAACTCTTTTATCTGAAGTATTACATTTAAATATACCTCCTAATAGTTACACGCTATACTATAAATTGCTGATAGTAATTCTTGAAGTGTGTATATATTGCACATATGCATGTTCCAGTTGTACAGATTACAGCTTAGAGCAGGACATTTGTGCCACTGTTACAGAGTTTTTAATTTAATGTAAATATTAAAGAAATAACAGTATCATATAGTTGCGAATTATGGTATTTGAAGAGACAACCTCTAATTACAGCCTAATATTGGACTCTTACAATTGGTCTGTGCTAAAGACTAATGCAGGCATAATTATTTTTAGAGCTGGGATATGCATGGTCAATATGATATAGTTGTATAATATACCAAAAAGCTACAATAACACTTCTCTTCTGCTGCACACATACAACTTGCTTTCCTCAGTCTTGCCAATGGAGTGACATGAGCCTGCTGATTGAACTCATGGTCCCTGGCAGATGGGGAAAGAACAGAAAAGAACAGAAGAGCATTATGCATACTCGTCTTGCATATATTAAGCTTTCTAAGTCTACTGTCTTGACTTCATACTAACACAGCTGTGGTTTGTCTGCGGTCTCAAATTCCTCCAACCAGTGGTTAAGAATATCCCTTTTTCTCCTGTATCGGTCATTAAAATGATGCCTACATTTCTCTTCAGTGCATGGGATAGCAGTTGCACTGGATACAGCCTGGGCCAAACTATTCCATGCCTCAACACGAGAAAAACTGAACAGACTATGTTATACCATTCCTCAGACTTGTACTGGGAGACAGAATAGTCCCACTGCAGAGCTGTTTGACTGTGATGCATTACCAGGAGTCCAATAAATATCCTGGACTCTTGAAAACCTCAAATCTGTGCCCTAAAGCTGGCATTTCCCCCACTAACACCAGCCATGTCTACAAGCAGAACTAGAGGAATGGAGGCTGATGCTTTCCCATTAATTCCATTTATCACTTTTACTGGTAGTGCACAAAGCCAAGCAATGCATTGGCTCAATGTTAAGCAGAGAGCAGCAGTACCAAGCAGGGAGGAATTAAATAAATGCAATTGGAAGGTTAATCTGATACTTGGCCTTAGTTTGAAGGGTGTCTATTGAAGTAGCCAGGAAATATATATTGTAAATTGGAAGGTAAGGTTGTTTGTTCCATTATACACTGATAAAGTTGATTTTTACACTGTGGGATTCAAACCTAGGCATCTGGGGCAATACATTTTCTTCCACAGCGTTGATTTTCTATCTTTGCCACAGAAGATGTGCTGCTCAGACTTAGTCAGGAATCATACATAAATACAGGTTACAGTATGAGTTGTTACACATGCATCTGTGTGACCTGACAAGGATATTGGATACAAATCTGGTTGTGCATGTGTCTTAGGCAATTGTGAATCCCATGCAAGTCCAGATAGTAGAATTATACTTACAGAACTACTCATCCCTCATCCATATAATTCATATCAGCTCCACTCTCTAAAGTGTTATAAGTGAGAGTGAATATAATGGGAAGTGGAACAGTAAAGGTGTACAGAATATCCTGTATAAGAACCCAGGACCATGTGTATCACAGTTCTACACTTATACTCGTTGCCAAAAGAATATTGAAATAAGATTTGTTTATTTTTCAATTGATTATTATAAACTGAACTGTTACAAAGTATGAAAAAAGGTTGCACACTCTGTACTAGAACCCAGGACCATCTGTATTCCAGCCCTACAATTACATCTGCTGCCACAGGGCTAGTTACATGATATTCTTTAATTTACTAATCCTTCTTAAGGTCTCTGTGCTAACCACTGCTCAACACTGCTTAGAGGGTTTGTACGGTGCCCAACAGACTTAACTGAATGTATTTGGTTTCAATTATTGGCTGTCTTGTGTCCTGTCTGCAGGTGTTCTGCCTGCTTTCTGGATGGGCCAGTTGTCGAGTTTGATCACTGCCATGCTTTGCACAAACAAAATAAGCACAGCCAAACCTGACATTCATTTTTCCAATTTCCCATGATTGTTCTAAGTGCCGCATCGTGCAAACACTGCCCCCCCCCCCCCCGAAAGGAGACAAGTAGTTGAAATGAGGAAAATCAATCAATGACACACACACTAGAAAATGTTGGTTCTCGTGAGATATTTTTATGAAGATCTGGATTTGAGCTCTCACTCCAATGAACCTTCAAAACACAGGAAGAATGACTTATCCTTCTTCACCACACAAACAGCTTTGGAGCAAGGAATTGAAATCATTCACCATACAACCAACTGCAGCATCACATACAGTAATATGAAAGCATGCAACTGTTATTCCAACAAGTATTATTTTTGGATGCAGTGCACTAAGTGACCACACAAGCAGTTATGATTATTGCTTGCAAATATACAGCTCTGTCTTAATTATCTGTGTTTATTGGTCATTCTTTTCTTATCTGACCAATAATCTGAGATATGCAGTCTGTAAGCCATTCTATATCATTGGCCTTAAAATGTGTAAAATATTAAATGGAAATAGTATCATACACAGTTGCCAGCAAATGAAGGAGAGATTGGATGTTAATGAACAGAACCTTTGAATTACATGCTGCTTACTTATATTTCCAACTTTATATCTAACACTTTGCAAGTCTAACATGACACATCCACTGGATGTAGTGCAGCTACAGTGCTGTTTTGTTTTCCTTCTCCCAACCAGTAATCATTCACAATTGCAATCCATTAAAAACAAACTCTGAGGGGGTGCCTGCACTATGTTTACATCTTATACACAGATCCCAGTATTTGGGATTCAGCAATTCTAATCAGTTCATACCTGATTTGCATCTTCACCGTGCTAACAGCATTGAATTTACACCATATTAAAAGGCAACCATGTAGCTAAGAAAACTGTTGATGAGGAGACCTGTTTATGTGAAGAACACAGAACGGAGGCTATTACTTTGGGATATAGCTGATCAGAGGATTACTGAACTTGAAAAACTATGCTTGCCTTTTGTCAGCTACATACTACATATGCTGGAATGTAATTAAGAAAAATCTGAAGCAAAAGCTTTTACATGTTTATCTGTATGCATTATTTAGAAATGTACTGATGCCATGGGCATGTTTGTCAAGGTATTTCACATGTATACATGATTGACAATACCTTAAAATGGAATCCTCTGTGATAAATCTGTAGACATGTTTCAGAGACAATTTATTTGATAGCACTTTTATCATTTCAAAGATTTAGCAAAATGTGTCATTTGCCTGCATTTCTGTTATGGGATAAACAAGGATATGTTACTATTGTAACTCTCCTTTTTTTTTTTTTTTTTTTGCATTCTGTCTGTTGCTAATATTTCAAATCACTACACTGTGTCATGTTTCTCCAGTGGGTAATACTAAGATGCTACATTTTCTGTTTTATCTGGGAACAGTTATTTTGTAGTTATGTGATACTTAAGTGCATTGTCCTTCTATTGTCTTTTAGGACACCTAAGACTATGCCACCCAGGCATTTCAATCCTTGAAGACCACCTTTCACTGATACTGAAAACCAGGTTATTGTTGACACTTTTAGGAAACATGGTGCCTTCCTGTTTGAAACGTGACAAAAAAGATATTTCATGAATAATGCAGATTTGGCAGCAGATTGTTGATGATGTTAATGTCATAGGTGGCCACGGCAGGACATATGAGTAGGTGCACCCTAGGCCACTTACATAATCACATCTGTACTCAGGACAGCAGCTGCAGTGGGCTGTGATTGGATGGGTACTGGGGGAGCCCTGCTACAGGCCCATCACTAACACCAAATGAAGAGTTTCTGTCCACTGTCAGAAATCCAGACAGCTCCCAGGAATTTCCAGAACAACATGTCCCCAGCACTGGTGCAACTGTTTCAGGGACAGCAAGCATGTCCTGGCAGAGCTTCTTGGTAGGTTTTTGCATCTCAGTCGTTGAATACTGTTGTATTGTAAAACAATTTAAATCAATACATTACTTTTTCACATTAATTTATTTTGGGGGGAATTGAAGATTGCTACAGCTAACAACCTATTCTGATCGATTAGCTTAGGTTGGAGTTGTCATCCAAGCTCTTGTTATAAGTATAGTTAATGGACATAAAAAGGGGTAAAAGAATTATCCCCTGTTTTACTCGTAATTGTGATGTTGTTGTCCTTACCTTTTGCTTAGCTTCTTCCACATCTGGCTTGCAGAGGATATCCTCATCTTCAGATGGTAAGCCAAACATTTTTATGTAAGTACTGATATGCAATTCAAAGAAATATTTTAGTGTGTGATGTTGATGTCATGACTGTTGTGTGTATTGCTGTACTGTCTAATAGTGGCAGCACTGTTGTTTTGTTATTATATATTGGATTATAGTACTTTAGGTGTTAATTGTTCCTGTGTTTGTTGCTTATTATCACAGGTGATCCTGACAGTGGGAGTGTGGGACTTCTGCCACCTGATGTCAGTGTATCAGCAGACTCTGATAATGATGGTAGTCAAACAGAGGCATGGTCAATGGATGCAGAGATAGAATCTGATACTAAGGTTGACATACAGCCATCCCCTGCAATTCCATCAGACACAACCAGTAAGCCAATGCCTACGCATCCCAGTGAGCCCTCAGATACTGGAGAGGTGGAGGGTGAGGCCACTGACCACAGAAGTGTAGTTACTGACATAAGTGCCTGTTGACTCTGGCCATAGCCAAAGTGTGGGTAAAGTGTCATGAGGAGGGATGTTACGGTTGCTCGGAGAAGGCCTGCTGTCCCTCCTCCACCTGATCTAGGTGTCTCTTCCCATGCCAGTCAACATGTGTTTAGGGCCATCATGCAAGCACAGGCATGCCCCCATAGATGCTCCACAGAAATGCTTTGAGTTGTAGATGTGGCACAGTCTGACATGCAAGACTGCCCCCAGCATGTTACTAATTCAATATTCAATAAATCTGATTAATGGCACAGCATGAGGGCTATCTGTGATGGAATGAGCAGTGTCTGTGATGGAACATCTGCTGGGAGGGGAACAGCATCCTTGTGGGTCTGGGCCAGCCCCATCATCTGCTGGTAGCCAACATGGCTATGCCAGATCATGCTGCCATAGTGGCAGTACTTTCTCTGGTCCATCAGTGGGTAAGCTGTCCACACCCAGGCTTGGCAGGCCATGGAGATGTGGTCCTGGGCATCCTCATGAAGGAAACTTGTCCAACAGACATCAGTCACATTCAAGGAGCAACAGTGTGTCTGACCGTGGGTGTGGATGTGCCAGTGCAACTCCTGGCAGAGCCATTTCTCAGAGTCAGGAATGACTACAATGAACTGCCACCTCTACCATGCATGGCTCACACCTGTCCAACATACCAAGACATAAAGCTAGCACAGAGCTTGGCTGTGTTCATGCAGACACTCACACACATGTTTAACCTGGGGGACCACTACAGACACACACAAACACAACAGTTACAAAGTTCAGCTTTGCAGCTTAAAACACATTCAGTTTCCATTTGTTGGTTTATCCAAATGTCTGCCTGCTTCTCTTTCTTAGTCACACACACTCACTGTCCTTTTGTGTTAGCCTAGGTTTCCTGCCCCTCCCCCCAGACACACAACACCCTGTGCAAGTAATGATAACTGTGCCATATCCTTATTTTGTATATTTTGGCTTCAGGGATACATAAGCTTTGTGTCTGATGCTCAGGGTACATAACTGACTTAGTGCTTAGTATATCTGCATTTGTGGTGTTGAACTGGTAACAAGAACACACTCCAAACCAGGAAAAGTAGAAAAACAAACCAAAAGATAAGTGGCAGGACAATGGATCCTCTTTATTAAAACACACTTTAGTGCTTTCATCAACGGTATAAATTCTGTGTTTTAATGTTGAACTGGTAGTTGTACTTTTGACTTCTATTCGTCTTTGAAAGCTAGACAGTTGATAGCATCAAAATTTCCTAACTTTATTGCGAATGATCTTATGAGGGATGTGAATTCTGAAACTGCAATGTGTTTCATTACTTTCTAACTTCTCTCTTTAATGACTTTCTAATACAAACATATGGTGCTAAACTGATCATACCTCTCAACTGTACAGATTTTCACAGAATGTCCAGATTTTTGGCTCATATTTTAGTCTGTTCCTCAGAAAATTTGTGTTTTCCTGTCAAATCACTGGGATGATTTGAGGACGGAAGTCAATAAATAATGACATACATTTGAGTTTCAGACTTCAAATACTTCAGAAAATGTATGTTAAAACAAATCCTGTTAATCTAGCAACTCTCTACGTTTATAAGCAAAATATTTAAAATATGTCCCTATTTTGGGCCTTTGTCACCCCATTTTGTTGGGCTTTCTCCAGATTTCTTGCACTAAGAGGTTGAGAGGTACGCAAGGCATGCAATGACCATTACTACTTTTGAGAGGTATGACTGTGTGAATCTTTGACGCCTGATGCCTGCTACTTTATAATGGATACATATAAGTCAAATAGGTCTCTGCTATCATGTTAAGTTTATTTATGTACACATCTCCCACTTTTTACTTGCTTACAATACCAAATAACAAAATGCAAGGATATGCTACTCATTCATATTATTACACAATACACTCCAGGTTCAATACTTACCTCATAAATGAAACAGTTGCAACAGTTTTAGTTCACAGATGGCTCTGTCTGATGCAAGTAGTACACAGCCAATACATGGGTTGGTAAAGGTTGTGAGAGTTGCCTGGCATCAATGTTACTATATGTTTGTGCATAGGATGAAAGTTTTAGGTCCTTAGATGGTGAGTGTGCTATGGTTTATCTCTTAGCCAATTGAGGGAATATTGAGCACGCCTATGTCTGTCTACACCCACAACAGCTGCTGGTTCCCCCTCTGACTCCTCATCTGCTTGTGGCTGTGGAGACCTTGGTATTTGTGGGATGTGTGTTCCTTCCACTTGTTGATCCTGCTGAAGCTATTCTTTCAAGATGATGTGTAGCATGGCACATGTTGTGAATATTTCAGTACATGTCTGCCTTGACTTTAGCAGCCCAAACACATATTCTATGATATTTCTGGTTTGAGCATGTGCCTCATTATGTCATTCTTCAGTGAGTGTGTGTGCATTTCTGATGGGTGTTATCAGCCATGGTTGCAGTGCATATCCTGCATCACCCAGTAAATGACCTTGTGGGATATCCTCCCTAACTAACAACTGATTCAGTTGGGAGGTGTGCTAGATATATGAGTCATAACAACTGGCAGGGTTGCCAGCACACACGTTCAAGATGATTCTCTTAGCATTACACAAAACTTGGCAGTTAATAGAGTGTAAGCCCTTTCTATTTATGTAGAGCCTTCCCTGTTCCCCAGGTGGTGCCTTAATTTCTATATGTGTGAAATTTACGGCTGCCAGTACTTCAGGGTAGTGTGCTTCCAGGGTAGACCTCCTGCATATTTCTAGCCAAGTCTTTAAGAGTACAGGGAAAATATAGTCACTGGCATGTTGGAGCATAGCATTCAGGAATTGATGGAGGATCCTAAATGCTGATGCCCAGCCTGTGACACCCTCAGCATGTCCCCTTTTGGTCTCTGAAAAATACCTGTAGCTAAGATTCTAAGTGCTACACATATGTTTTTCTCCACTGGGATGTGTTCCCCTCAGATTGCCCTGGCTCTGAGTTGAGGATGACAGATGTTGAAGAGTTTCTGTAATGCATCTCTATCCACCATGTAGCACTCTACAATCTCCACAATGTGTAGGTTGTGATAGGTTACCCAGGATCTGAAAACTCTTCTTCTTCTTCTTGGCCATGGTCTATTAGCAGCAGCAGTAGCATAGATTCAGCCGGTTGCATGTACATATGAATTGAAGCAACAGCAGCACCTAACATTGTTTCTGCGTAGACTCCTTTCCATGGCTGTATTCCAATAGACTTTGGAATTTGCAGGGAAAACCATCACTGAGTCTACAAGGTTGCTTTGTAGCTTGTTGAGTACCTCCTCCATTTTGGATTGGTTGATTAGCACACATTTCAGCTGCTTATGCTGTAATTAGCATGCCATGGTGTTTACCTTGTTTTCATGGCTCTACACACCATGTGGAGCCGCTTACTGAATCTAAAACAGTGTGCTACCATGTGCACGCCTCACCGCGGTGTGCACATGGTGTAAACAGGCCATGTAGGCTTTATTGAATTTGGAAGAATAACTTTCTAATTATATTTCCTGCAAGATTCCTTTAATGATATTTTGTTAAGTTAATTCATACTACATTTAGAAGCAGATATGCAATATCTGCGTATTGCAAGGATTACTTGTAACAAATCACAATCTTATTTTGGATTGGGAAAGCTGCATAGCTAGTATAATAATAAATGCATAATCATTGTAATAAATAATTTGAATGTGACATATAATGGTTCTAATCAACTGTTTTCTTTTTTTTTTTTTTTGCCTCACACTCACCCTTTATATCTTTTTTTTTTCTTGTTATAAATGGGAACACACCATTCTGATGTCATACTTTTCTGTCAACAAACTAAATGTTTTTCACCACAGTGAGGTAGGCCAACAACTGCTGCTCAGCCTGCCGACCCTCGAGCAGCTGCCACACCAACACCCAGTTCACCTGGGAGGCAATGTGGCTGTACTGCCTGCACAGCCCCTGGACTACCTGGCCCAACAACATCAGGTAGCACTACCCAATCTGCTGGTGAACTTTCACCCTCTGGGAGTATTGGTGGAGGCAAAGATTACATCACCTACCAGCAGCTGTCAGTGATGGTGCATAATGTAATAGATACTTGCATTGGTGATCATCTCAGCCATCTGAAGAAGCTGCTCCTTAGAATGCAAAAAAGACCCCCACATCAAGCAATCTCATAGGGATTAAAAGTAGGGGAAAGTGATGACAGTTCTGAGGGTAAGGACTAGATTCTGAATTTTCCCATGCTTGCCTGGCATGTGACTTTGATGTCCCCTACCTATGCCTTGTCATGGTGTCTCCCAAAATTTCCTGGCCATCATCATCCTTATGTCTGCCTTGTTTATTCTGTTTGTCTGCACCTGCTTCCTCACCTATTCTACCAACCTGATTCTGACATTCCTATGTCCCTTCCCCAACATTCTTCTCTTTTTAAAATACCAAAATATGGGCACTTTTTTAAAATAGAAAAATGCTCCATACAAAGCTCTCCACTGTGCATATGTGCTTTTTTGACATGCTTGATTTGTTCCAATTGGCTATACAACATGATTGCGTTGTTGTCACCCATTTGTGTTAGGTGACAGTCCAAATTCATCCAGTTTCCTGTACATGTTAAACATTTGGATAGCTCTGGTTATTTCCTTATTCCCACCTGCAATTTCCTTTATTGCTTCAACTTTGTTCTTCCCTGCTTACCCCCATTTCTCCACTTTCTTATATACCCCATTTTCACACCTTTAATTTGGTCAAAAAATAGAACTGCGCACCACACACATGGCCAGAAATGGTCCATAATAAAGCCTTTACTTTTTGTCCTCTGCATTTGTGTGGAGTTTGGCATCATGCACCAATGCCAAGCAGTGGTGAATGGCTCTTCGTGTCTTATGTTAAAACCCAGTGAATTTTTGTGATTGGCTGTATTAGTCCGGTTATCTCCACACAATGTTTCTTAAACTTGTGGTGCTACAGGAGCTCAAAGTTAAACCAGAGTAAAGTCAGCACTTTGAAACATTTACTCTGACAGTTATTTAGACTGCTGAATGCAACCAAATGCAAATTCCTATGTTGAGTGTTGACATAAATCAATTAACTGATTTTTTTACAATAGCTTCCAGAGTTCGATTCTAGATGCATCTCTCATCATTTCTTAATGTGATGATATATGTGTATGATATATTTAATTATCCACACATTACAATTTGCCACATGTATGATTTCTCTAGGAAATATATTGATTACTTCCCAAAAATAATTATCAGAAGTTATATCCATCCCCACTGTTATCACATATTTATCTAACTTTTTCCTGCTTGTCATAAGCCTGTTATCCTTCTCCTAAGCCTTCTCTATTATGTCATGCACTTCATAATACACAGCATGTAATGTTAATAATGAGAACAAACCAAAAAATGACCATTAATGGGTCATTAAACAAAACATTGTTCGGTATATTTTCATCTCTCCTTATATTCAGCCTATCACACCCACTCCTTTTTACGTGTGTATATATTAGGTTGATGGATGGTGTCTGCAGACTGACTTGTCTGTGCAGATGGATAATAATAACATGTCACCTTAATTCAATAATTTATCAGTGCTCATGTACTGTGCAATGTTTTAAGATCATCCGTAGGATTCTGTTTATGACATGTTCAGGTGATGATGGATGAAATTTTCATCTAATGCCATGTGGAAACTGTCCTTACTGTGACAAAGCATACTGCACACACTTCTCGGGATTTATGGCCCTACATAAATAATTAGCATATCTGCTGAGTCATAATAATGATTTTAAAAGATGTACCACCCCCTTGTCATTTATAGAAAGCCATAGACACAATCAAATTGTGATTTGCAGTGAGGCCTGCAAAGCGGCTAATAGTTGTACAACTGTAAAGAGGTAGGCATTAATGATGAAAGTTGTGAAAGAGACATAATTTTTTGTAGTTGGTATTTGTCATATTTGCAGTCCTGATCACATTTATTTAGCTAATGTCATCCTGCCACCATCTGAAAGAAAGAGAATGACCCTGGATTTAAACCTGTCATATCTGTGCTCTAATCAAGCACTCACTGCTCTTACATGTTGTGACACAGTGAACATTTTGTGTATTTTTTACACTGAGTTCTGTCCAGACTGGTGACAGTCACACATTGCTACTTAATCAGTTTTTGTGGAATAAGGTGAACCAATTGAAATATTACTATTTTTTCCATTTAAGTAAAGAACTATGTTTGTTTGTTGCTTAACTCCATGCAAACGGGGAAGGCAATAGCAACAGTTCTTAATGTAATAAAAGTTATGACACATTTCTAATATAAACTACAGTATGAATG
The DNA here is from genome assembly GCF_019279795.1 of Protopterus annectens. Lineage (NCBI taxonomy): Eukaryota > Metazoa > Chordata > Ceratodontiformes > Protopteridae > Protopterus > Protopterus annectens. The sequence goes on along the minus strand of NC_056737.1, from coordinate 1,650,908,237 downwards.
GCATAATATCTGTCAGCTATTTCTCCCACAACATATCTTCCTAACTACTTCACAAGTTCAAGTTGTATTCAAGAAATGGGAATCTTGCATGTGCTAACACCTTGGTATTGTTCGTACAAATCAGTTGTTTGGCATATCTTACTATAGTTATTGTCCAGTTGTCCTCCATCTCATCAAAAAGCATTCATTAACACAACAGACAAGAAGGGACTTGCTATTCACCGAAGACATACTTATTCAGAGTAATGTGTGCCCTGCAGCAATGCACTTGCAAATGATATATTAGTAATTGGTCAACAGTCAAGTACACTAGAAAAATAAAGAGTACAACTGCATTGTTACATTTGTTATGGCTTTAAACTGACACTGGACATTGATAATCAAAGATCAAATGACATTAATATTATAAGAAAAATCTAGTACTGTGGACATCAATCCATCAGAATATGAACACACATACAGTACCTCAACACTTGCAGTACTGCTGTTTTTAAAGTATATGTGTGTGTGTGTGTGTGTGTGTGTGTGTGTGTGTGTGTGTGTGTGTGTGTGTGTGTGTGTGTGTGTATTGGAGGTGAGTTTGTCATCTAAACAACATACAGATAAACAGGTGCATATATGCTTCAATTCTGCAACATGCATTCATGACAGCTTATTTCACCTAGGTTAACAGGATGTCTTTAAAAGTATTTTTACACATTACAATCCCAAAAGAAAATCTGAAGTCCAGCCTTTGCACACAAGTCGTATAACAGTATATGTTACCTGCAACATTATGATGATGTCATCCTCTATAAAGACTACTATTATGATGATGATATCAGACTTCTGCGATGGGGTGAATGTTAAATACTGTGTTCTCCAGCTGGACTAGCTAATTAGGTAGGGTTTGGAACTACACAACAGTCAACGTGTATGTGTGTGCCTGTATGTCTTAATTGTGTGTGTGTGTGTGTGTGTGTGTGTGTGTGTGTGTGTGTGTGTGTGTGTGTGTGTGTGTGTGTTTGTGTCCATAGTCAGAAGAGCATGAGACTATGTCCTAAAGTCCTCATCAAGTCTCATCCAAAACAATATTTTACAGCAGTACATGACTACATGGCAGTTTAATACAGCCCTCCCAACATCTTCTTTTCACCATACACTAATGAGTCATCTGCTATGATATGTTCTCTGACAATGCAAAAGTCAGACAGGTGCTGTGGCACTAGCATTAAGTATGGTTTAGTATCAAAATTTAGATTGTCACTTACTCGAAGCTTGGAAGGCCGAAAGCCTGTTTTCAAGCTCTCATAATGCTGATCCCGAAAATTTTCAACTCCACATTAACGAATGGTAGTGTGTATTTGCTAATGTGGAATCGACATTCTGAGAACAAATTGCACTACAGTGAGAATCGGGAAATGTAGACTTTTCTCACTATAGTGTGAGCTCGGTGTTGGAATATATAATATGCAGGGATTGTAGGGTGCAGTGGGTCTTGCCACCCTGCAAAAATATTACTGGTAACAAGGACTTTTGACATTGGAACTTCCATTGTTCAAATGTCGATTCCATGTTACCATTTCCGAAATGTTGGTAATTCATTATTATCAATTTCAGCAAACTGATACGATCAAAAGTTGGAAATTTATTTTGATTTTTCCACATTTTGATATTAAACCATTAAGTACTATACTCTTTAGCTTGTGCAACTGGATAGAAAGGTAGGTAAGAATTCTAATCTTACTGCAGTTAGTTTGTATGTGTATGTTCAATCAAGTCTCATTCTGGAGTCACTTTTGGAGCAGCATGCAAGAAACTCCTACTAACATCTTCTTCTCACCATATACTGATGATGTCATTACCTATAAAGTGTTCTGTAACACTGTAAAAGTCAAACTTTTGCAATGGCACTAGTGTAAAGTACTGGCCTCCCTACATTATATCCTGAAGAAGTCCTGTGGGTATACAGGATGAAAGTGCTTATTTTAACTTTTTTATTTTAATAAAGTTGGATGTAAAGTTTTAAACACCATTTGGATTTATTTTATGGAGCACTAGAAAGTTGTGGTTGACCGTCAAGCTGCTGACTAGTCATGTTTTGTTCTTTTGTTAGTTTGTTCATGTTGGAATTATTACCTGATTTTTAAGCTCTCTATGTTATATAACTAGGTAGGTAGGTAGGATTTCTAATCTCACAGCAGTCTACTTGTGTGAGTGTGTATATGTTTATTCAACTATCATTCTGGAGGTAATTTTTGAGCAGCATGTGAGACACTCCTACCAACATCTTCTTCTCAACATACAGTAGTGATGCAATCTGCTATAAGGCATACTTGGACAGTATAAAAGTCACAGTTGTGCTGTGGCACTAGCATTAAGTACTGTGTTTTTTTAGCTTGTGTAACTAGGTGCACTGCATTAAACTTGTGAATGTGTGTATGTTCAGTAAACTTTCATTCTGGAGACAATTTCTGAGCATCGTGTGAGACACTCCTACCAACATGTTCTTTTCAACATACATTTATGATGTCATCTAATAAAAAGTGTTCTCTGAAGATATAAAAGTCAGATTTGTGGTATGGCAGTAGCGTTAAGTACAGTGATCTCTAGCTTGTATAAATAGGCATTCCACTCTCACTGTAGTCAACTTGTTTTTGTGTTCAGTCAACCCTCATTCACGAAACAATTTTTGAGCAGTATGTGAGATGCTCTTAATAATATATTCTTCTCAACATACACTGAAGACGTCACCTGCTATAAAATGTTCTCTGACAATACAAAAGTCAAACTTGTGCCTTGTCACTAGTGTTAAGTACTGTGTTTTCCAGTTTGTGTAACTAGGTAGGTAGGAGTTGTATTCTTACTGCTGTCAACTTGTCTGTGTGTGTGTGTGTTCAGTTAACTATAATTCTGGACACACTTTCTGAGCAGCATGTGAGACACTCCTACCAACATATTCTTCTTACCATACACTGATGATGTTATCTGCTATAAATTATTTGACAATATGACAGTCAGACTTGTACAATGGCAATAGTTTTAAGTACTGTATTCTCCAGCTTGTATAACTAACTAGGTAAGGGTTCTAGTCTCACTACAGTGAACTTGGCTGTGCATGTTTATATGTTCATTCAACTATCAGTCTGGTGATAATTTTAGAACAGCATGCCAGTCCACAGCTATATCATTCACCCTTCAAGCATTTTCTTGACATACAATGATGATGGAACGCCCTATAAAGTGCACCCACCAGCATTGCATTCGGATGTCTCTGCTGGCACACACATTAACTAAGCATTAACTATTGTGTTCTCTAGCTTGTGTACTTTGATAGTTTGAGGTTCTAATCTCACAGCAGACAACTTATGTGAGTGTTAATTCAAATATAAGTGTGGAGACAATTTGACACCAAGATATAACTCCACATCAATGTCAGACACTCCTCCCAACATCTTCTTCTCAGTATACAATGATGCTGTCATCCTTTATAAAGTGCACTGAGCTGGTGCTAGTATTACACTGTATGGAATCCAAGTTGTATACCTAAACAGGCTTAATGTTCAAAACTGACTTCAATCAACTGCTTTGTGTGTGGTTGGTGGTATATTACCATCATTATGCAATCTTTCTTTTGACTCTCTTTTTATTTGACTCCTACTCAGGAGAACCTTTAACGTAGTCCCATAAATCCAGCATCCTCTTTTTCCCTCTGTCCACATATCATCCTTTCTGCAGAACACTAGATGATGCCATCATCTCAAAGATGTGTATACATATTGTGAAACACAACCCTTCCATGACCCCCTGCAAGCCATTTCCAGACCACTGGATGCGTGATTAATAATTCTGTAATGGGGTGGCACACATGTCGCATATGGCCAAAATAAGTATGTAATACAATCAAACACATAAACACATATGAAGATACCCCTACTATCTTCCACCATCTATATATATATATATATATATATATATATATATATATATATATATATACATATACATAGCAATTTTTGTTTAAATGGTATAATTATGGCTTGGATTTTATGTGATGTTGGCCATTAGCCTAATAATGTTTTATGACTCAATAAAGATTGCACATGTCAATGTTGCTGTCATTGACATGTGTTGAGTTGAGGTGTGGATATACTACAGACCTACAACAGTGAATTCCAATATGTGATTTGAGGTAATATATCAATCATCTCTGCTGCCATTGGATTACATGTTCTTTCCATAGCAGCTTAATAATATGCCTCCTGAGTATTGCTGGCATGGGATGATGCTATGTATATTGTTGCCTTAGTAAGGCATGATTCTTGTAGTGGAATATATTAACATTCTATAATCTCTGATTCAATCATTGCAGTGACAGTTTCATTATGGCACATGTGAGCATGTGTATATATACCATCATGAAATGCTACGTAATATAGAGCAATATTACATCATACTAATTACATGGACATATATGCTTTGTTTCATCCACATATTGTAATACTATTTTATAAACAAACACAACCAGTTCAGATTCCCTTGCAACTTTGGGAATTTCATTGTATGCATAACTGTGTTACTATGCACAAGGATTATTTAGGTGTTGCCCAGCAGCATTGTGTGACTGTCAGCATTTGTGTCAGTAACTGTTATGCATGAGCTGCATCAGCTTCATTTGTAATGTGCCCATATATGGAATCAGAGCCCTCACATGTACCTTTCCACTGATAATCATATTGGCATATGATGTGCAAGTGATGTAATGACACAAAATAGGTAGAGTTGTCTGACTGTGTTAACAGTTCCACTGTGTGGCATGTGATACATACCCAGGATTGTATTTCTTGACCGTATTCAAGTGCAATCTACACCAGTGGATGGTTAATGGTAATTCTACTCCTGATGTTGCTACCAAGTCCCTCTTTGACAGTTGGTCTTAAATAATAATGCATAGGCTCATAACTGTGTGAAAGTTGTTCACCTAGTTATTAAAATCGTGAAACTCATGTTAAATATGGTTAGGCTTTTATGTGCTCTTGGAATATGAGCCTAGTACTCTCCTGTGAACTTATGAAATCCAATTGTATATTAGGCACAGCTATAGTATGACTGCACATCATGGACATAACAGTACATCACATCAGTATTACCACTTGATATTTTGCATGAACACATATGCATGTGCATCAAGATTTCATGGCAATATAACATTTTCAGTGGCAATGTCAGGGGGACAGTAATCATGTGGCTCATGTCTTGAGGTTTACATGAGCTTATAGAGTGTGTTCCATGTATTGTTTGGTATATGAACAATGTCACAGTGACAGCTTCCTCACTCATTGATTCTAGACTTTGCACTGCTGTAGTTTCTGTGCACATAGGCATAGTTGATGCATTGGCATTAATCTTATATATTGCTATACCATTCATTATGATGCAGCACTTCTTAATTCACACATCAATTGCAGATGCTTCAAACAATATCCATTGAAATTAGATGTGGGAGATGCATGCAAAATACACAACTGTGTGTAGGGAATCCACCCATAATAGTGTGTCATTTGTGTGTGTTGCTATCCTTTTGGCTAATACCTATGTCAGCCAGGGATGCTTTAGTCAAGTATATCACATGTGGCACAGTGAGCTTCCACACATCTTGTCAGCCATATAAAACTATCCTTTGTGATCTGTACCTATTAGGAATTGACAGTGCAGACTTCCCTTCAAGTTGTTGTACTAGGTGTTGCACCCAGTAAATACAGAGATCATTGACAACATTCATGGCATGGGTTTGGTTCTTGCAGGTGTGGATTGTGGATTATGTGTCATGCAAACCTCTCAGCTGGCCAGGATTGCCCCTGAATTCAACTCCAGGTTTAACACTATCCCTCTTTCTGGCCATCTATTTATTAGTCATGCAACAGCTCAGATTTCTCAGGAAGTACAAGTTTAATACACATGCACCATTCTAATGAAGCAACTAGCTAAGAGTCATGTAGGCATAATAGGCATGAGAATACAAATGCATGCATGGCAGAAGACATAAGTGACACGGACCATGACTTTTGGACATAAATGTTACAATCTATCACAGCCATTTCAGGAGGACTAATGAAGAGGGAAATGATATGAAAGGGTGCGATAGCAAGACTGACAGTGAAACAATATGAGCATCAGTAAAGTATAACAGCAGATATGAATTGAGATTGTGCTTCAATAATAGGATGAGCAGATGAGATAGAATAGTATGCTGTAGTTTGGTAACAGAAAGATGTGCTTGATATAATGGATAGACAACTATGAACTTAATGATTTTATTTTGCAGGACTACACTATGTAACTAGATGGTCCATTTTACATGTGTTAATTTGGCAGGAAGCTGAATGATTATCAAACTATAGAAACACTTATCAGCATGAGTAAGATTTCTCAGTCTGTGAAGCATAAAACCATAGGTAACTAACAACACAACCAGCTAACAGTTTTGTAGTGTGGAGGAAGATAGTTTTCCTAATTTTGAATAATATATTGATAGTGATGCAATTCTTTAGTAGCTGTCAAATAATTTAGCCATTCAGTTTCCATGAATCTTTGTGTTTCTGAGCCTCATCCCCAAGCTATCACACCCTGTCTGATACAACAAAATAACTATTTACTCACCAATATGTCATGAAAGTAAACTTTAAGACTAGTGAACTACAACAAATGTGCTATTTTGATTAGCAGCTTACACATTTATTACAAATCAGTTGAATGCTTGCAGAAATATACGCTACTCAAAATGGCAAAATCATTGAACAAAGCAGTTGCAGATACAATGACTGGTCACTTGTCATTGTTCATTTTGATGATCCTGGGATTAAAATAAGTTATAGAAATGATTCCAGACAAACTTCAGATGCTCTAGCATATGCTTTTCTCAGACACTTGGTCTATAGAAGAAGATTTATTCAAACATGCCAGATTTTACTTATCGCGTGGCAGGCAGACTTTTCAAATTATATGCAGACAAAAGTCTATTAATATAGACAGGATATGTTCAAATTTATTTAATATCTGGTACCCTATTGATAATGCTAGTTTAACCACAGTAGTAGCAAATAATAGTAAAGTATAAAATGAAAGTCATCGTTCTATTAATGTCAGATACTAATAGAAATAAAATCACATAAGCACTCAAAATTAAGACTGCAAAACAGCAACTAGTACCAAAGATGCAAGCTGTACAATTCCACAACCTCCAAAAGCTTGAAAAGGCACTGAAAGTTAATCCACCCTGGGATTCTTGCATGGAGTGGTTCGTGTCGATATAGCACAGCAGTACACCTTGCATATTCATGAAGGCACGTTGTTGTTCAACCTACACAGACACAGACCATGAACGAGTGCAGGGGGCATGTTCAAGTAGTGCACGGACATTGAACACACCCCCTGCACTCAGTAAGTGCTGTACAGCACTTTCTAATAGGATCTGGCATAATATTAGAAAATCTATCTAATATTATGCCAGTATTTCAGTGACCGTGGACACTCAAATTAAATAAATGATCATTTCAGTGTCCGTGGACACTGAAATACACATGGCATCAGAAAAGCAATGCAGGGGGTGTATGACAGGTTCTGTGACATACACCCTGCATTGTAAAAGTGCCATATGACACCTTCACAACCTGCTAAAGCAGGAAATCTGTGCAAATTTATAAATAATGGGGGATAAATCCCTGAAATGGGACACAACATACATATTGCCCTCACAAACTTAGAAAATTGATAGAAAACAGGTTATGCATTAGCATGAATTAAGTCTGAAAGCAAATGTATGCCAATATTCCCTGACAACAGTCCATGTGGACAAAGGCACAAATAATGGGGGCAAAACAATAAAATAGGGGCACTTCTGAAAAATTGGCCTAACACACTTAGAAAGTTGATAGAAAACAAGATATGTATTATCAGGAGTCTCTGAAGGGTAGAAGCCTGAAAGCCAAATGAATGCCATTATTTCCCAATTGCAGCTCTCAGTGACATCAGAACACCACAATACTCACTTATATAACATAATAATATAATAATAATATTATGTTTTTTTTTTATAGGCTAAGGAATGTTTAAGTGTAGCTGAACAGGTGTTGCGTTATGGCCCATCACTTACCATAGTTGAGTCCCAGCATTTACATACAGACATTCATGGTTCGAGTATCACAGTAGGCAACTTATTTTTCTATGGGAAAGTAGTGTTAAAATTATTTTTGAAAACTTAAATTATGTAGCAACTGTTTTCTTGTCAACTGGGGTAGTATAGCTGGTGTACAATGTAAGTGTGAGTGCATATAACATGTAAAACCACCCATGTACACACAAGTGCCCCATGCAGTATAGTCACACCCTTTGCCAATGTAAGGAAAGCACATAGAGGATGTCATATAAAGTATATGATATACACTTAATAAATTAATTCAGTCCTCTGATATATTTAAAAAATTAAAAGTGAGTAATGCTTAGCAATGCTCACCTATGCTTAGCAAGTGTAACTATTGCTATGACGTGATTGCTAAGCAGCAGGTAGCTCAGCTAAGTGGATTTGTGCACAAACACTGCTCAATAACTTATCTTTCAAGCAGTGTTAAAACTGACCCAGCGGGTTTGCACACTGCTTTGCAGAGCTTAACCTTTTCAAAATGGTTCAATGATAGCAAAGCACAGGAATATTCCACTATGTAAATGGCACAGGCAGGAATACAGCCATAATCTGTTATAGTCCATCTGTGCAGATACAATGGCTGGCATTAGAGAGGGTTTGCGCTTTCGGGTGTAATGCTGGAGCAGTTGGGAGTACAGGGTCATGGCTGGACTCCTTGTTAAAAATCATGAGGAGAGACTGCTACAGGGCCAGTATGAGGGCTCCTAATACAAAGTAGAGGCCTGGGACCATTTCACACATGACCTCTCTAGTGCTACTGACATCTCCTGGATTGGTGAGCAGGTACAGCACCACTAGGTCTACCTAAAGCATAGGAAGGGGTGCTCTTGAAGCAGTGGATCCAAGATGAATGGAACCAGAATGCTCCAGTAGTGTGCAAGTATCCCTATCAAGTAGTTTGTAGCAAATACTAGCCTGAGAATGTGATAGCCAGATATCTACAATGTGCATTTTTATCCTCTACAGCTGCAGCAGAGAGGGCTAGTAATATGGAAGACAATGGTGACAGACTTCTGAGGCTGCATCAACAGGCTGGTGAGTACAACTCTATTTTGCAGTATTTTGTTAAAATATCTAAGAAGGAGTACATTGCTTACTGATAGTAGGTATACTGTTATTCTGTGAACTGAATAAATAAAAAAGTATGACTGACAAATATTGAAGTACAATAAAGACCTTTAAAAAAATGTTGTGTTTATTCTGGTATATTGTTGTAGACATATATAAAATGTATACAGGTTCTTCACAGCAAAAAAGGCCTGTGTCAGCATACATTAAATGAGGTACATCTGTGAACAAGCTATTAGGAGAAACCATAAATGGTGTAGTTGTAAAACGAGATATAAATGAAATGTGAACTATATACTGCACTGAGTTCTGAACCCGGAATAATAATATGTCAAGTTTCAAATTGTGTTCCATCCCACATTGCCTTGTGTTACCCTTTGGTTTCCAGGTTGTAGTAATCCAAAAGAGTAATGCACAGTACAATAACTATCTGTCATGCATGCATCACAGAATTACAAGTTTAGACTGTCTAACCAAGAGTCTATTAGGAATAAACCATTAAAATAAACAACAGCAGTTCTCCAATAGCTCAGTATGATGAGAAATAGCTTAGTTGTTGCTTTTACACACCCAAACATGGTTCAAATCCAGGAAGTGGTACTACGATGTGTGAATATCCACACACAAGAAATCAGGAATAAATGTAAAAACAGTCAGGTAGTGTTAACAGATATTTTCTCCACAGGTTTTACAGGTAAGTAAATGTTGCCAGTAGCTGTACGAAAGGTATACTAATAAACTGTGTACAACTGCTCAATTGTCCCACCACATGCCTGCAAATGACAGCAGAGTAGGTACATACAATATGCACTCTTCCCGAATCATACCTCTCAGCTGTACAGATATTCACTGAATGTCCAGATATTTGACTCAGATTTGTGGTCCATTTTACATAAAGTAGTGGTGTCATGGCAAATCAGTGGCAAACCATTACAGACTGAAGTTAGAAAACAATGATAGACATACAAGTGTCAGATGTCATTTCCATCAGAAAAGCCATGCAAATGCAATACCAGTACTTTTATCAACTTTCTAAGTCTGTAAGAGAAATATCTAAAAATTGTCTATATTTATGGGCCTTTGTCCCACTCATATGCATGGCTTCATCCAGATCTCCTGCTCTAAGAGGTTGAGAGGTATGTTTCTGAAACATGTCTCTCAAGTGTCATGATGTCACAGTTAGTGGTCACTGCTGCAAATAATCCTGGACACAGATAGGAAACCAGTTGATGTATGCCTGTAGCACACTCACATAACAGCAGTTCAGGGTACCACTTCTGGGCCAGATATTTAACCCTGACATGTATGAGTCCCCTCTAGTCATGTACCCAGAGTTGTCACCATTTGCCTCATACCATTCCAGGCTGACAGTTTAATAGGTATGTTTGTGCTACAGAAGTTATGGCCATAGGTAGATGTAAAGTGAGAGCAGACCCATAGAGCATTGAGCAGTACTGTTGTGGAAAATAGAAGCATAAACAGTTGTTAATGGATTTTCTGTCCCCCAGCTGATCTGCATCAATCATTTTTACTCATATACTATGGGTATATTGTGCTCCAACCCAATGTTGGGATTTTTGTTATATTATTGTTAATATGTTTGATTGCTTGCATGTTAACATATCTTGTTCAAATACTATTGTTGGTGGCCTGTTGCCATCAATGTTGCTGGCATGCTGTTACGATGCATACTGTTGTTCCATTTATGCATGTGCTCTGTTTGCTATGCAACTGTTTCAAATCTGTTTTATGGGGTTAATTGGAACACTCATGCATGCTGTTATAACTAATCTTGAACTGTGTTGTTTTTGACTAACCAACATATTTTGTAAAACCTCAACATCACAGTGCATTTGGAAAGGCAGATCTCAGTGGATCCACCTGTCCCACCTCATCTGGCCATGGCATTGGGCCACAGCATGTCTGGGACCCAACCTGGATCTCCCTCGTCTGCTGGTCCTGCACCACCTTCAGGTGGAACCACCTCAGGGGATGGGGCCCATACCAGCCTGGGACCGGGCATGGACAGGAGAGGTCATCACCTGCAGTCAGGTCCAGGGTTTAGTGTACAGCACCCTTCGATATGAGTTTGCAGAGAAGCTGCACCAGATTGAGGGCCACCTGGCACACCTCGAGGGGCAGGCTGCCCCTCCTGTCCAGCCCCCAGCACAGCCACCTTTGGGGCCATGAAGGTGCAGTGGTGACTGCCCATGGATGGGGATCTCAGTCCCACAGTAACCATATGAGGGCCCATGGGCTTCAGATTCCCAACCACCCTCCCCGTCAAATGTGTTTACCCTCCTCAAGTGTCATATACCTCACCTGTCCACTGTCTTGTCTGTCTTGTCTGTCTTCCTACCCAACCTATCTCCCCAAACATACCTACAATCCATCCCACTCTTACTTTAAAAAAAAAAAGAAAAGGGCATCAGTCCCAAAAAAATATCTCTCCATACATAGCTGTCCAATTCGTACACATGACCACTGGACAAATGTAATCCAGTCCAATTGGCTTGACAACACATTTCTGTTGTTCTCTCCTCTCTGTCTGGGGTTTGAGAGTCCAAATTCACCTACAAATTCTGTACAAATGCACAGCTGTTGCTGTATAAGAAATGGACAGCTATGGACCTTCCCTACACCTGTCCTGCACATCCCTAGCTATCTTTCATATTGTTTTCCCCAATGCATGCCCTTTTTCACCACTTTCCTATCACACCCATTTATTTTCTTTTAAAAAAAAATTAGCGAGGGTGTAAGCATGAGTAAGTGGTAATAAGTGGGAGTAAGAGAGTTTGCATGATGCTAAGTGAAGCCAGCACTGATTAAGCATCTGTACGTTTAACCGTGTGTTGGCATCGCTTAACATCACACAAACCCATGCAAACCTTCTTACAACTGCTTAAAACTTCTTTAATCACTGTTTCCATCAGCCACTGTTCTGCCTAGCAACAAAATAGTCAGCACTGACAAGTCTCAAACCCAGGGCCCTGTACACCATAGTCAGAATAAGGCACCACTACACCATCTGAGTTGTAAGGAGTGCTAATGCTTTTTCAAACATAACATGCAGTAGAGTCATTCAACAGTAGGGAAAAGATTATGTAGAATCAGTCAGGTTTTGTATGTATACATATATACATGTATATATGTATGGAGATGCATATATATGCTTTTTAAACATATATACTATATATATATATATATATATATATATATATATATATATATATATATATATATATATATATATATATATATATATATATATATATATATATATATATATATATATATATATATATATATATATATATATATATATATATATATATATATATATATATATATATATATATATATATATATATATATATATATATATATGTGCTCATAACATGTAGTGGAGTCGTACCTCAGAGCCATACCTCTCAAAGTCTTAGTGCAAGAAATCTGGCCAAAAGCTGTCCAAATTGGGGGACAATGGACCAAAACTAGGGACATATTTTAAATATTTATTTTATACATATAGAATGTTGCCAGAATGTCAGGGTTTTTTAAGAGCTCATGCAACACCTGGCATTAATGATAAAGTTTCTGTTAAATGTTGTTTAAATTATGTTAATTTTTTTTTTTTTTTGTCATAAAATTTAGTGTGTATGTATTGCAAATGTAGTTATATTAAGAATAGTATTATAAGTTTACATTATACACATAGTTTTTTATTAGTAGATATTGTGTTAAGAAAGTGACAATACTGTTTGGCTGAGTGAACTTTATATTGACATGTCCCTTTAAGGATTAATACTAGTAGGAAATGATGTCGAAATAATTGTGGTATTAAAGGAAATTATGTAAATTGTGGATTTTGTAATTCTGAAGAAGTTCTGTAATAAACGGGACGAAAGCGCTAAATTTATTCTGGCTCCAGTGTGTGTCTTGTTTTAAGAGAGTCAGGGTTAGTTTCAGCATACATGTTCTGAAGGATGTGAGTTCTGAAACTGACATGTATGTCATCATTTACTGTCAGAAATCCTCAGATTATCACAGTGATTTACCAGGGAAATAAAAATAATGAATCTGTGGAACAGACCAGAAATATGAGCAATAAACCTGTACATTCTGAAACAATCCAGTCAGTCGAAAGGTAGGCTCAGAACCCATTAGTGCAAAGAATCTGGACCAAGCCTGACAAAGTAGGGGGAGAAAGGCATGAAAATAGGGACATATCTGAAATACTGTAGTAGATAAGCTGACACAGTTGCTGCAGTAACACCCTCCCATCTGTCCAAACATATATTGACTGAAATAGCATAAGTCCAGCACTCAATTACTTCCCACTAGTTAGTGACTTAATACTTCACATCATCCCACTGATGTGGCAGAAATATACAACAGTTATGGGGGCTAGGCAACAATACGTCCTACAAATACCTGGACATAACATCACATTAGGAAAACTACACTCAGCTGCTAAGCATGTCACCAAGCATCATTCAAACTACAGTCAGTATGACACAACATTAACCCAAATCTGCTATGGAGAATTACACATGTATTTGCAATTATACAACGTCCCCCCATTAATATTCAAAAACGTGCACGCTGATTGGCGGCATGCACGTTGTAAATCTGAGTTATAGTAATTGAAAAAGGTCTGGTCGCCCGGACTTTTTCCATTACTTTAACTCTTTTTTTTTACAGCAGCGGAGAACGCAAGATCTCCATTGCTTCACATTGTCTCATTATGTTAAACGAGTTTAACATAGCGAGACAACTTTAAAAAAAGCAACGGAGATTCTCCATTGCTTTTTTTAAAGCTGTCTCTCTATGTTAAACTCCTTTAACATAGTGAGACAGTTTGTAAAAAACAACGGAGATCTTGCTTTCTCCGTTGCTTTTTACAAAACTGTCTTGCTATGTTAAATGCATTTAACATAGCAAGACAGCTTTAAAAAAAGCAACAGAGAATATCCGTTGCTTTTTTAATGCTGTCTCACTATGTTAAACCCATTTAACATAACAGAACAGTTTGTAAAAAGCAACAGAGATCTTGCTTTTTCTGTTGCTTTTTCTCACAGCTCTAATGTACTGCATGGGCATATGCATGCGCAGTACATCAGAACTGCCGCAGAATACCAGACAGCTGTGGAAGGGCAGCAAGGAGGCATTATACAATGCCATTATTTAAAAAAAAGTAATCATTTTTTTTCTTAAATAATGTCATTGTATAATAGCAATAACCCACTTCTGGCTGTGAGTAATGCTGGATTTACCCATGGTTGGCTTTGTTTGGCCACTCAGGCTTCACCCTCGTGACCAAATCACACCAACCTTGGGTAAATCCAGCATTACCCAGGCGTGGGTTATTGCTATAATATATCAGGCACTACAGGGATGTAACAGCACTGAAAAACTGACACCAGTATGAAAGTGCATACCCACGACCAGTTTCACCACAGTCACAGTGACATACTGGTAAGCCAAAAGAACAGTACAGTATAAGGACTGTGTGAACAAAAACATCTCAACATGTTTGCCACTCACGCACTACCCCTACATATACTGGCCAAAATGACAGTGTAGTATGATGCCTGACCATGGTATGGGACATGTCTCAGTCTGCTCCTACAAACATATACAGCCAATAGACCACCAGAAACTGGAGCAGCATGCACAGGCAGATAGAAAAGGAGCCATAACACATACATCTACCCCCTCCCTACACAGGCCAAATCACATTGACACACTACACTGCTAGACAATCCTGACAGTCTGTCAACAATCACCAGAAATACACAGACCTCTCAAATGCTCAGAATCCCACAGAATGTCCAGGCTTTGTCCTCATATATAAGGCCTCTAACACATAACATGTCTGACAGTCTGATACATTACTGGGATGGTATCAGGAATGAAGGCACTAAATAATGATATACCCTAGCCATCACCCTCTTACTGCATGGCATCTGGACAAAGCCTTACATATGTGGGGGACAGAGACCCAAATATAGGGGCATATGTGAAATATTGCTGTTATAAACTGAGACAGTTGCTGATATAACAGGGTTTGTTGTAAGATATCTTTTCTGAGGGATATGAAGTCAGAAACACAAATGGATGATACCACTTACTGACTGCAATCCCCACAGTATGCTACTGATTTTCCAAAGACAAACAATGCCTGAGGAACACACCAAATATGAGAGTCCAAAATTGGCCCATTCTGTGGATAGCCCTACAGGTGAGAGTTATGTTAATCACATAACAATGTCAGATTTAAAATCACGCATAAAAGCCATGTCCACACAAACCCTGTTAAGCTAGCATTAATTCAACTGTATAACAGCAATACTTACATTCTGTCCTTATGTCTTTAATATTCTCCCCCAGTTTGTTGGGGGTGTCTCTACAGTTTTCGTTGTAAGAGGTATTTCCAACTACCTTCTGTAATGCTGTTTTTCACACACCTCCATGAAGTCCTCCTCCTAGGCAAGGAAAAGGGGCAATGCCCACATGAAGTACTTAGTTATAGGAGTGTGTTGCCATGCCATTGGCTATAGGAATAACACCACAGCTATTCTGCATGCAATTAGCAAGTGGGAGACACCAGTTGGTGCACAGGCCATCAGCTGCTCATGAGCATTACCTACAAAAGGCAAGCTGCTGCCTATGCAAAACATATGTACATACTACATCTGAGAGAGAGAGAGATAGAGATAGAGACACACAGACAGACAAACAAAGAAACCAAACAACACATATTGGAATAAAACCAACCATACTTGGAAAAAAAAGGTATGTCAGACAAGTAAGCATGTACTGGAATGCAGTAGGGGTATGTAATAATGGGAAATAGGAAGTTCAGAAAATATGTCTTAATAAGACTTGCTGTACTGATATATTGCTGATCAGAACCTATGGCCATAACAACTGGGTCTGTCTGCTGTGACATAGATTACAGCTCAGGCCCCTGAGTCACCCCAGGAAAGGATAGCTCAAATATGACTACTACTGGAGTATGCGTTGAAAATACTGACTATGACACTGTTAGGTCAACTATTGGTATGTTACAGATATCCATATGTTAATTGTAAATACAACTATGATATACATGTTTGTCTCAAAAATGTGAGAGACTTATACAGGGTATTTGCATAGTGAAATACTTTTGCAAATGTGTGCGTGTTGAACTGCATGTGATGTACTGCGCTCATACCATTTAACTATCCAGTGTTAGGCACACTGGCCATATGTGTGCCTCACATTTGTAGTCATTTACTCATAGAGTTGTGTTATGTCTGGCAAATCATTGGCAACGTGTGAAGACTGATATTACAACATCGCCTTCTCTTTCTTTTGGCTGTTCCCATTAGGGGTCACCACAGTGGATCACCTGTCTCCATTTCCTCCTGTCCTCTGCTTCTTGCTGTGTCACACCAACCACCTGCATGTCCTCTATCACCACATCCACACACCTTATCTTATGCCTTCCTCTTTTCCTCTTACCTGGCAGCTTCATCCTTACCATCCTTTTCCCAATATGCTCAGCATCCCTTCTCAGCACATGTCCAAACCAATGTAATCCCACTACTCTCTGGCTTTGTCTCCAAACTTGGTCAGACCTTCTAACATACCTCCCTAATCCTGTCCACCCTCATCACACCTAGTGCAAATCTTAACATCTTTAACTCTGCCATGCCCATCTCTGACTCCTGCCTTTTTGTCAATGCCACTGTCTCCAACCCATATAGCATAGCTGGGCTCACTACCATCTTGTCGACCTTCCCTCTCACTTTTAACGGTTCTCGTCTGTCACAAATTACTCCTGACACTATTCACCACCCTGCCCATACTGCCTGTACTCTCTTCTTCAAATCTCCCCCACACTCATCATTACTCTGAACTGTTGATCCCAAGTATTTAAACTCATCCACCTTTGCAAACTCTACTCCTTACATCCGCACCATTCCTCTATCCTCCTCCCATTTCCTTTCTTTTTACA
>NC_056737.1:1650849669-1650890485 GCF_019279795.1 Protopterus annectens | reverse complement strand
ATGATTGTAGACAAGGAGCCAAACCATATATTTGGACTCCTCAACACCCCACCTCTGTGCTCGAAAGCAACTACCCTCACCTACACCTGACATTCTGGCTTCAAGTTAGTTCTACAATCAGTTGTGCTGTGTATTCCCGCCTATGGGGCTTATATATGCCATTTTCCCACACTTATCTGTGATTGGCCATTTTGGAATTGTATCAGCTTCACAAAACCTGCTTTGTCATGCTCCTCTTTCTATTCATTCCTATATATTTGCTAATACTGCATTTCTCAGTACAGCTGTCATGCCTTAGTGGTTCAGTACCTTGACTATGGTGCATGGTATCCTGGGTTCGAACCTGGCCACTACTTTTTATATTTTATGACTGTCTAGACAGGCTAGGAGGTGTGTCTGTGTAAAGGCAGTTTTGTTACAGCTTGCTCAATGTTGCCTGTCGGTTAGCTTGTTGGCGCGGCGCGCAGCTCCGCGCAAATGGGTTACGCTGGTTTACGCTTCATTTGGCTGTCAGCATGCATATTACGCTCAGCTCAGCTAGGGGCACACAGTTTCAGCGTATTAAACCACTGCTCACCTATGGGCACTCATTTTGCACCTATTGAACCACTGCTCACCTACAGGCACTCATTTTGCACCTGTTAAACCACTGCTCACCTTTGGGCAGATGCACTCAACTTGTTAAACTGTAGCTCAGCTATAGGCACATCTGGCATTTTTTATTATTTTGTTATCTCACATTTCTTCAAAATAAATGGCCCATTTCATTACATTTTACATAAAATATAATTTTATATGTGTACATATATGTCAGGGACTTGTTTCATGCTTATTTCACTGAAAATAAAAATTGATGTTGTGGGGTCTCGAACCATGACTGCCTGCTTTTCAGCCAACGTCTCTACCGCTACACTATTGCTTTTTGGCTTACTTTGCATATTTAGTTCTTATATGCTTTTCCACTGACTGCTAACTGTGGCTAAGCGCTGGGCACGCCCACGCAAATGAGTGCACTCACGGGCAAACATCTTTACAATTTAAAAAAAATATATAACATGTTCATTTCTATATTTTATGTTCATAGTCCGTGGGGGCATGTGTTGTGTTGTGTTTATTCACATTTCCATGGACTCTGTCGTGGGGGTTTACTTTCGGGACTTTTACTCTTCTGGGGGCGTGTCCATTTGTAGGGCTCGGCCTATGGGCACGCCCCTACTGTCTTCCATGGACTATGTAAGCTGATTCAGCATGCCCTCATGCATATTCATGACATGCTGACGTCACACTGTTTAACTGCAGCCTCCATGTAAGCCTTGTAACTCTTACACGAAGGCTTCGTGAATCCTGCCCATATACTATTCATGTTTCACAGTAGGTACTGTATGCAGAAGAATGATGTGCTACTTTCCATGAATAAACTGTGCTTATAG
This sequence comes from Protopterus annectens, assembly GCF_019279795.1. Classification (NCBI taxonomy): domain Eukaryota; kingdom Metazoa; phylum Chordata; order Ceratodontiformes; family Protopteridae; genus Protopterus; species Protopterus annectens. The sequence goes on along the minus strand of NC_056737.1, from coordinate 1,650,889,055 downwards.
ATTCATAGAGAGCATTTCTGAGCCTAGCCACATTTTCCTGAAAGAATAATAATGTCCTGTATCCAAATAGGACACTGATGGCCAGGTATTTATAAGCTTCCTTTATCTATAAGGACATGGATGCTAGGCCCTGTGTAAATTTCCTATTCCTCATTCACTGGTCAAGGTTGCACTTAAAATGTGTAATAGAAAACTCAGCATTGTGTTATTTTTAATTAAATTATTTCATTCCTGCTACTTATGACATGTGACTAGAACCTACATCACAGTAACAAAGTATGATGAGGTCAATGAATACACTGCAATTTCTATCAGTAACTGATCAATAGGCTACTGCTGATATGTCTGAAGGTATTACTAGTTCATATGCTTAAATGGTTTATCAACTATAACCTACTAATCTATGTCAGAACTGCTGCAACAAGAATTTCTGGAGTACAGGACAAGTTCAAAGAACTCGAAAGATTAGAAGTGAATGCAACAGCATTCTTTTATATTCTATCTGCCAAAAAATATAAAACAAAATGGAGGTATGTGTGATTATATGGACTAGTGCCAGCATAGCCATCTGGAGTTCTGTAAAGAATGATATGTCCTTTGAATATCAAACTGATTTATACAAGATGCTTGTGTTACAAATGTATTAGAACTGTATTATATATGTTATCACACTACACTGGAAGAGAAGCAGTTAACCTCAGTCAAGTTAGTTTTGGAAAATCTTTGAAATTAAATTAGCTGTTAAGCCTTAAACATGGCACTGTGCTGAATAGGACCAGAGATGGTAGGTATGGAAGAAGCCTTTGTTCATTAGCTCAGTAGAAAGAGGGGAAGCCCCAGGCATTGCTATAAACATTTAGATGTGTATTATGCTAAATTCCTCTCTCAGCTTCAAACGGGATACTGTGATAACCTAGAGTCAAATGACCAGATGAGGTCATTCTGCCAACCACTTTGGAAATTAAAGTTTCAGATATTACAGAGAGAATGTTTTTTCAGTATCGAGTATTCTGTCTTAGGCCTGACAACAAGAAGGACCATTTACCACATCATTTGCCTTGCTCTATTAAGTAAGTAAAGAATAGTAATTCTCCTATATTTAATCAGGAAGATATGATGAAGCTTAGTTTAGGAATTGTTTTTCTTTATTTGTCTGAGTCTGTCCATCAATGTTATTTTCAATATTTCCTGTGATTTGAACTCTGTAGTTTACTGTAAATATATATTCAGCATTTGCATGTTCTCTTATTATTTATTATTAAATATTTTTAACACTTTTGTGGTGGCTGGTCCCTTTTAGAAAGTATTAACTTTTGCAAGTGATTATATTTATTTGGTAGCACAGGCATGGACATTGTGGGACCTCTGATTACCCCAAGCTCCACAAGGAAGAAGTATATCCTGGTGGCCATAGGTTATGCAACTAGATACCCGAGGCAGTGGTTTTATCCTACATTGAGGCCGAGAAGGTAGCAAATGCTTGGTTAGAGATTTTCAGCAGGGTAGGATTCTCAAGAGAAATACTGACTGACAGAGGTGCCAATTTCATGTCAGACCTGCTGGCTTATCTGTGGGAGTGCTGTGGGGTGAAGCACCTTAAGACTATCCCCAACCACCCCCCAGAGTAACCGTTTCTGTACTGTAAAAAGACATGCTACAGGCATTTGCAGACATGTTTAACAGGTAGTGGGATAAATATTTGCCCCTTCTATTGCTTGCATAAATGGAGGTCCCCCAGGAATCCACAGGTTTTTCATGCTTTGAGTTGCTGTATGGGCATAGGGTGAGGGGGCCCTTAGATTTGATTCATGATGAGCGGGAGGGTGAGTTTGAATCCAACGAGGAATCTGTTGTGGCACATGTCCTAAACCTCAGGACAAGGCTTAGAGAGCTCATGGGCTTGGCCCAGGAAATTCTGGCAGGGTCCCAACAGCAAAAAATGGTCTGGTATGACAGAAATGCTTGAGCCAAAGAGCATGCTCTGGGACAGGAGGTTATGATGCTCATTCCTGTCAGACATAAAAAGCTGCACGCAGCTTGGGAAGGACCCTACAAAGTGGGAAAGAATGTCAGTGATGTTAAACTACATGGTAGAACTGCTAGGCAGGGAGGCAGGGGCACAAATTGTATGATGGTAACATGATGAAGCCTTACCATGATAGGAATGTCCTTGTGCTGAGTATTTGCAGTGGATGGCAGGAGGAGTCTAAGGAGGATTTGCTTACTGATCTCTTCAATAAGGTTCACACTGACACCTTAGTAAAAGGGATAGCAATGTCACAATGGCTATCCCTTACCCAGGTCTAAGAAATCCCAGCAGTGTTACAGGAGTTTGGTAACATTTTCACTGGGAAACTAAGGTGCTCCCACCAGGTGCAGCACCACGTGGATACAGGGCCCCAAAGACCTATCAAGCAGATCCCTTAAAGGGTGCCTGAGTAAGCCAGACATACTCTGAAGGAGGAGATACAGGAGATGATGGAACTGTGAGTAATCCAGGAGTCCACTTAGTCCCTGGGCCTCTTCAGTGGTGCTTGTACCAAAGAAGGGTGGACGCACCAGGTTCTGTGTGCACTACAGAAGACTAAATAGTCACACAGGGTCAGATGCTTACCCAATACCTAGGACAGATGAAGCCTCAGAGAAGCTGTCTGAGGCTAAGTATCTCACCACTATTGATCTGACCAAGGGCTATTGCCAGGTACCCTTCTACTCCCAATGCTAGAGAGACAGGTCAGCTTTTCCAATGCCTTTCTGATTGTATGAGTTCATAAAGATGCCTTTTGGGATGAAAAATGCTCCAGACACTTTCCAGAGGCTGGTATGCTATATCCTAACAGGAACAGGAGATTGTGCTCTTGCTTACCTGGATGCTATTGCCATCTACAGCCATTCCTGGCATGTGCACCTTCAGTATGTCAGGAAAGTGCTGGGCAGACTGCAAAGGGCCGGCTTGACCATTAAGCCCAGTAAGTGCCATGTGGTTATGACAGAACAGAGTCTCCTACCTGGGATGTAGATTGGGGAGTGGTAAGATCAGGCCAGAACCTGCCAAAGTGTAAGCCATTCAGGCATAGCCTGCCACTGTTACCAAAAAGCAGGTGAGGATATTCTTAGGGACAGCAGTGTACTATATAAAGTTTGTCCCCAATTATAGTACAATAGCTGCTCCCCTCACAGACCTGATGAGGAAAAACAAGCCAGATAAGATAGTGGGGACCCTAGCACATGAGCAGGCATTCCAGAAGCTTAAACGAGCTTTAGGAGAACTCCCTGTGTTAGCCAGTCTAGATTACAGCAAAAAACTAGTTGTACAGATGGATGCTTCAAACTATGGGGTGGGGGCTGTATTTAGCCAGGTTTCCTCAGAGGGAGAAGAGCATCCAGTGGTATATCTCAGTTGTAGACTCCAACCTAGGGAGCCATGCTATGCAGCTGTAGAAAAGCAATAACTAGCCATAGTATGGGGACTGCAGAAACTTCAGTCTTACCTGTATGGAAGGAAATTCACTGTAGTTACAGACCACAATCTCTTATCGTGGCTACATACAGCCAGCCAGAAAAATGACAGGCAAATAACATGTCAGCACAACACTGTAGGTGGGTTAGCAATGCTAATGCAGAGGGGCTCTCAAGATAAGGAATGGAGTAACATATTCCCAGATAGGCTTATTTCTCTCAAGCTGCATTTCTTGAGGGTCACTTGAAAAACTAGCTTCAAGCGGGGGGAGAGATGTGATGATATGGGCTTGTGCCAGCATAGCCAGCTGGAGGTCTGTAAAGAATGATATGTCCTTTGAATATCAAACTGATTTATACAAGATGCTTGGGTTACAAATGTATTAAAACTGTATGTATATATGCTATCACATGAAACTGGATGAGAAGCAGTTAACCTCAGTCAAGTTAGTTTTGGAAAATTCTTGAAATTAAATTAGCTGTTAAGCCATAAACATGGCACCCCACTGTAATTAATAGGACCAGAAATGGTAGGCCTGGAAGAAGCCTTTGTTCTTTAGTTCAGTAAAAAGAGGGGAAGCCCCAGGCACTGCCAGAAACATTTAGATGTGTACTGTAGCTGTCTATGCTAAATACCTGCCTCAGCTTCAAAGGGATACTGTGGGCACCTACAGTCAGGTGACCAGATGTGGTTATTCTGACAGCCATATTGGAAATTATGTTTTAACAAGAAGGACCACTCATCACATCATCTGCCTTGTTCTATTAAATATGTAGGGATTAGTAATTCTCCTAGATTCAATCGGGAAAATATAGTGAAACTTAGTTTAGATATTGTTTTTCTTTATTTGTCTGAGACTGTCCATCAATATTATTCTCAGTATTTCCTGTGATTTGAATTCTGTGGTTTACTGTAAATATATATTCAGCATTTTCATGTTCATGTATTATTTATTACTAAATATATTAAAAACCTTTATTGTGGCTGGTGCCTTTTAGAAAGTATTCAACCTGTGAGTATGCTTATATTTATTTAGTGACACTGTGTGGGCCACTCCTGAAGGCCTAGCTGTCTTGGCCAACCACTACCATTTGTGTTAGTATTAATATTACATAGTATAATTGGACACCCTTTGTTAAGGACCTTAGAGTAGCTGATTGAGGAGTGTCTGATGGCAGAGATAACTATCTTCTACTCTGGGCAGAACGGGCCACAGCAGGTAAATATATGCCAGCCTACCCAGGTATGTGTGAGTGAAAAATCAAATCTCACAGTGTGTGTCTGTCTGCTACTTGGAGCAGGGACACAAAGCACTGGGTTCATAGAGAGGTTGCTGGAGGACTTGTCTTGGACACTCTGGCTGAGGACCTAACCCAACACCTGGACCAATGGGGAATTTTACTGGGGACCTGGAGGGAGAAAGAGAGACAGAGAGATCCAGATCCTGTACTGTGTGAGTTCCCAGTGTGATCTTAAGGAAAATTGTGCTTAATGCAGAAAAATCTACATCCAGAAATACTAAGTGCATTCATTTGTATTCTAAGTGAACATTCCTCACCAATGTCACTGGTGAGGATTCAAGCTCCTTGATTAATGATCCAGCGAGGGGTCATCACAGTAGTCCTTATGGATTTCAAAATTAGTAGACAGCTAATGAAGACTTCAAATCATTGGCTTCTCTGAGGACTGGAGACTTATTTGCAAAGATGAATTGCTATATTGGTATTTATAGCTTTTTGGAAAACAATAGTTTAGGATAGCTTCATCTGTATGCAACATAATCCATACAGACAGTGTCACAAAGCTGCCCTCTGGAATGTACAAGGGTAGTGGTGTTTCTACATAACATCTTCACAGCACATGTAGTAAAGGGCCCACATATAGGAAAGGATCTCAACAGTTTCCCATGCAAAGAAGGGTGACTCTGCAGGTACAACAGCATTCATCTGACTTTCTGTTACTGGATTAACACCTCCATTCTGCTTATGATGTTTTCTTCCACACACTGATGCTAGGAATCCCTTATGAGAAATGTGTCCAGGATTAGAGGTAAATACACATACCACTCCTACTAAACTCAGGCCTGAAATACAGCTAGTCTGTATTTCCCTCAAGTGACTTTTTGTTTGCTGACTGAAAAACTTGCCATTGTTGTCAACAACACACTATTTAGTGTGCAACATAGACTCAGTCCAAGCTTTTCTACTCTCCCCACTGATCACCTATTGTTTAAAACTGTAACTGCAACATTTTATTACATTATGTATATATTCATCATTATCAGCCCCTTTTTTCAATTATTTCTGCATGGGGTTTGGATGACATATTATACTTAATAAAAGCCCTGGCGCCTGTGTGTGGGTAATGCTGAATTGGGTGGGGTTTGAGGGTGGAGGAGCAAGCCCAATCGTCCAACAATCCAGTTAATTAGCACACCAGAAAATGAGTTATACTATTATCTAATGCCATTATTTAAGAAAGAAATAATTACTTTTCTTAAATAATGGCATGTATAAATGCCTCTTTGCTGCCCTTCCGCGGCTGTCTGCTGTACGCGGCGGTTCTGATGTACTGCCCCACGCAGTACATCAGAGTTGGAGCAAAAAGCAACGGAGAACGCAAGTTCTCCGTTTTTACTGTCTCGCTATGTTAAATGGGTTTAACATGGAGACAGCTTTAAAATAAGCAACGGAGATCTCCGTTGCTTTCGCCATGTTAAACTCATTCGGAGATAGATCTCCGTTGCTTGCTATGTTAAAGGAGTTTAACATAAAAGCAACGGAGATCTCCGTTGCTTTTAAATCTGTGTCGCTATGTTAAACTCTTTTGGCTATAGCGAGACAATGTTTATACTAACGGAAATAGTATTAGTTTTGTGCTAACGGAAAAAGTCCGGGCGACGGACCTTTTCCGTTAGTATATTGAGGGATTTACAACGGGCACGCTGGTTGGGCTGGCCAATCAGCGTGCACGTTTTTAGAGTAGGCATTGTATAATAACTGTTGCCACCTCCTCAGTTCAGTGCTATTCTCCTACCTTCTTTGATAGTCATGCCTGTCACAGGTCTTTCCTCATGCAATCCATCCACCTGTTGACTGCATGTCCTACCATTATTTTGCTTTCTTCTTGTCTCTCTCAAATTTCCTATACCAGATTGTCTTTTGGTTTCCTATACATCTGCCAAAAGCCATCATAATCTCTTCTGTTTAACTTTTTCTGCAAATGGAATCACTTGGTCTTCTGCTCTGATGTTGTCATTTCTTCATCTATAACACACTGTGCATCCTATCATTGATCTCAGGTTCTTTATCTCCATCACCTATGGCTTTCACAACTGCTTTGCCTTCACGGCTGAGGTTTCTGTGCCATATATAAGTAGTACTTGCGCAACTGATTTATATATTTTACTCTATTTAGCTTTTTTGGCATTCTTCTGTGACACACCACCCCTGAAGCTCTATGCCAGTTGTCTACAGCCCTACTGATTCTACTGGTGACCTTTTAATTCAGATTTCCCTTCTCCTCATCTAGCCTTCATAAATACTTGAAGCTGTTAACCTGTTCTAATATTTTCCCTTCTATATCAATTTTTGGGTTCTTATGATTCTTCCATTTGCTGCCATGACCACTGTCTTGTTTGTTCTCAGTTTTATCCCATGTGCCTCAGGTTCACATTCCATTCCTCATCATTTACTGAAGTTCCTGTTAAGAGTGTGGTTGTAGTTGCCACATGGTCTGCTTTGCTGATCTGCTCTATCTAACTCATTTGCTAATGTGGTCCTTCAGCAGTATGAACAAAATTGGACTTAGAGCTGAACCCTCATACACATCCACTCCCACAGGGAATGCCTCTCTGAGTCTAAACTCTGGTTTCACTTATGTCACTTGGTCTTTGTTTACAGCCTACACTCATTTTATCAAGGTGTCTGGGACTTCAATCCATTGCAGGATTGCCATATCATATTGCATGCTTTCTCAAAGTCCAAGAATGCCTATTCTGACTGTTTCCTCATCTCCTGTTAGCTCTGCACTATCAGTCATGCTGTATACACTTGGTCAGTTATGCTGCATCCTGATCTAAATCCAAACTACTACCATCTTACTTTCTGCTATTCTTAAGTATTTGTTTATCATTGACTCTCTCTCTAGTACTCTCATGCAGTGTAACAGAATGTTGATACATCTGTATTGATCACATTTATGAATGTCATATTTATTATTTTATACTAGTACTTCAATGTTCCAGTTATATGTGATATCTTTCTTTTCATAAAGCTATGAGTACACCACAGGAACCATTTCTTTACTATCTCACCCAACATTGTGATTATATCTGCTATGAATTCATCTGAGCATAATGTGTTTCCTGACTTCATTTTCTTTAGTGCTGTCCTTACTTCTTAGAGTGGGTTCTTTTTCCTCTTCAGTTGTAGGCTGTGTATTGCACAGTACAGTTTCTGTGAGGTTTTCTTCATTCAGAAGTTGTTGAAGGTACTCCTTGCAGCTACCTTTGGTACCTTGTGGGCTTGGTAGCACATTATTGTTGGCGTCTGTATTGAATAGGGTCTGATGAATACCATCTTTATTTATATGCACACACACACACACACACACACACAAATTATTCTCAATAACAAGCATATGGTATACAAACACTAAGGGATATGTTCAATAAAGCATACATGGTGCATCAAAATCATGTGTGGTTCATGTTTTGATGCACACATGGAAGTGTGCCAATTTGTATTCAGCAAGCAGCTCTGCACACAGTCAAGAGAGCTGAGCAAGCATGGTAAACATCATGGCATGCTAATTATAACATAAGCAGCTGAACAGTATGCTAATCAACCAATCCAAGATGGAAGAGCTATTCAACAAGCTATAAAGCAATCGTGTGGAATACAGCCATGGAAACAACTATACACAGAAAGAATGTTCAAGGCTGCTGCTGTTCTTCTGCATGTGTGTGTGCAACAAGCCCAAGTCTACGTTGCTGCTGCTGCTAATAGACCTCGGCCAGGAAGGAGAAGGGTGTTTAGACCCCATTTAACTTTTCATGGTCTGCATGAGGTGGAAATTGTAGAGTTCTACAGGATGGATAGAGACACACTACAGGAACTCTGCAACCTCTATCATCCTCAACTGAGAGCAAGGGCAAACTGAGAGGAAACAATACCTGTAGAAACTAAGGTATGTGTAGCACTTAGAATATTAACTACAGAAACTTTCTAGAGACCAACAGGGGGATATGCTAGGCGTGTCACAGGCATCAGCATCCAGGATCCTACATCAATTCCTGAATGCTACACTACAACATGCCAGTGACTACATTTCCCCATACACCTGAAGACAGAGCTACAACTACATGTGATTTCTACCTTGTAGCACACTTCCCTGAAGTCCTGGGTGCCATAGATGGCAAGCACAATGAAATCAAAGCACCACCCTGGGAACAGGGAAGGGTGTTCATAATCAGAAAGGGCTTCTACTCCATTAACTGCCAGGTTATGTGTAACGCTAAGGGAATCATCCTGAATGTGTGTACTGACAACTCTGGCAGCTATCATGACTTCCATATCTGACACAACTCTCAACTCTATCAGAGGTATTCTAGGGTGGATATTAAAAAAAAAAAAAAAGGTCATTTACTGGATGATGCAGGGTATACACATGAACCGTTGATGATGCCCATCAGAAATGCACACATACACACACACACACACACACACACACACACACACACACACACACACACACACACACACACACACACACACACACACACACACACACACACCAAGGCATCTTTTGGGCTGATAAAGTCACAGTTCCAGTGCACGTATACATCAAGGGGAGCCCTACAGTATAATCCCCATACTTGTGCTGAATGTTTCACAGTCTGTGTATGCTTCACAATATTATCCTGAAAAAACAGTTTCAACAGGAACAGCAAGGGAAAGGGGCACACATCCCACCACCACTGGCAAGGTCACTACAGTCATACAAAGGTCTGGAGTCAGAGCGGAACCACCAGTTGCTGTGGGTGTAGGTAGACATAGACATACACACTGTACCCTTGCTCTTGGAAAGAGGTAAAGGATAGCACACATGCTCACCAGCTAAAGGAGTATGCACATACATGTGATAAAAATGATGACAGGCAATGCTTATGACCATTTCTTATCCATGTAATGGCTATGTACTGTTACCATCATGCAGAGTCAACCCTGAATTAAAACTGCAGGACTATCAAGGTACGTGTTGCACCTGCAATAGTAAAATAAATAGCAAAGAACACAAATAAATGGTAGATCCTTGCATACTGTTACCTGCTAAGATACCCAAGTAGAATGTGGTTGAGTTTTAAAGCAGTGGCAACAATATGTGACAGCACTGACTTATGTCAATAGATGAGTTTTCTATCACCTAATAGGCCTCATGCATCAAAATTATACACAATACAAAAACCTGTAAGAAAGTACAATTTTCACAAAAGAATCACAAGCACATATATACTAAGCATCAGAAAAAAGACTTTTATATCTCTGAATCCAAAAGACAGAACCAAGGATATGGCACAGTTATCATTTGTACAGGGTATTGTTGGGGGGGGGGCACATGACAAAGGCTAACACAAAAGGTAGTAAGTGGGTAAAAGGTAGTGAGTGGGTAGGAGTAAGAAAAGATAGTCAGACAGAAATTCAGATAAATTATTAAATGGCCATTGAGACAGAATGAGCTGCAAACTTTATGAGTCACCCATGTACCTGCTATGTGTGCGTGGCTGCATGGGCACTCAGGCAGAAATGTGTGTGTGAGTATCTGCAAAAACACAGTCAAACTCCAAACTAATTCTACATCATGGCATGTCAGACAGGTGTAAGCTATGTATGGTAGAGGTGGCATTCATTGTTTTTACCCATGACCATGAGAACTGTCTCTGTCAAGAGTTGTACCAGCTCATCTATACCCATGGTCACATGTACTGCTGATACTTGAATGTGACTGATGTCTGCTGGACAAGCTATCCTCATGAGTACAACCAGGACCACAACCCCATGGCCTACCATGTCTGGGTGTGGACACCTAAATCACTGACAGATCTGTGGAAGGAGTGCCACTACAGGAGAGTAATCAGGTATGGTCACATTGGCTAGCATCAGATGTTTCTGCTCACCTTTGTCCATTTGGATGCTGTCCCCTCCCAGCAGATGTTCTGTCACAGACACTGTCCATTCCACTGTGTCATTCACTCAACCCATTGCATCGGACACACAACGGAGGCAGTCACGCATGTCAGCATGTGCCACATCTAAAACCTGAAGCATGTCCTTGGAGGCCATAGTGAACCATTTCTGGACATCCATGAAGGCCCTAAACATATTGAGTGGCACATAATGACACACCAGGATCAGGTGCAGGGTGGACAGCAGGTCTCCTCTGAGAACTTCTAAAACTCTCCTGTGTGGAAACTCACCCATGCATTGGTTACAGACAGAGTCAACTGGCATTGAATCTCCAGTAGCTACATTATTCTGATCAAGTGTGTCACAATCCATCTCTCCAGTATCTGAGGGCTTAGTGGAATAGGTATGCTTAGGCCTTCTGACTGTGTTTGAGGTAAACAAAGGGGATCACTTAATGTCAATCTCAGTGTCAGCGCACCCTCTGCACCCCCCGACTGTACCTCTGTTTTGCCACCATCATCATCAGAGTCTGCCAGTGCTCTGACATCAGGTGGTAAGAATTCTATACTTCCACTGTTAGGATCACCCATGATGATAAGCAACAGACATAGGAATGAATTAAGACTACACTAAAATATTTGAAATAATTTATATGATAACAAACTAAGAATGGTCAGACTATTCCAGATGGTACAGCAATACAAACACACTCATTACACCCACCTCACACATGCAGGAAAATGCATATATAAGACAAATGGTCAATAATAATCAAGGAAAAACATTTGGTGTACCATGTGCAGATGACTCTACACTTGGTAGGGAGAATGGTCATGGAAGAAATAAATCTAGGTAAGGACACAAACTAAACATCGCCATTGCAATAATACATGGGGAAAGTGAATATACAATTTTGATTATATGTCAATTAGTAAAAACAAAAATGAAAACTCCAGCAAAGCTAGAACTTCCACTGAGTGACCTCCCAAACCTCTTGTATCAGAGGCACATGGGATATATGCAAATAAACATTATAAACACAGTCCATTAAAACGATGAAACAAGTCATGGGCATTTAGAATTGCCAATGAGCTGAAACACCTGATGTTCATAAGGTTCATTTGCATATATCCCATGTGCCCCTGATACAAGAAGTATGGGAGGTCACTCAGTGGAAGTTCTAGCTTTGCTGGAGTTTTCATTTTTGTTTTTGCTGATTGGTTTTTCAGTGACCTTCTTACTCTTTGTTTTAGTTTGTTGTTTGGGATATTTTTGCACTGACCCTAATGATAAGGACATAGGTTCATAGGTAGGTACTAGGCTATTGGCCCAAAGGCCTACATAAGCCTAGCCAACAAGTTTCCCTGGCTTACGCCACCCAAGAAAGTTATTTTTCTGTTCCACTGTCAAGCAGAGACACAGAAGTGATCCCCGGGGTGTATTTCCTATTTCCCATCCACTCATCAAGATTTTTCTTGAAAAGTTCTAATGAAGAACTTTTCTTGACATAGATGGGTAGCCTGTTCAAGAGTATAGGAAGTCTCTGGGACAGGAATCTATACCTCCATCATGTCCTGTTTATTGTGGTGACAAGGTCCCTAGAGCATGTAGCTCAGAGGGATTGAGATTTCTTTAGATGTAGCATGTCCAACAACTCTGGGTTTGACATAGCTTTATATGTTAGGCAGAGAGCACCTCAGAGTAGGCAATATGCTACGGAATAAAGCTGGAGTTTTTTGAGATGGTCAGTGTAGGCCATTTGTTTGAGGCCAGTAATCCTCTTTGTGAGGTAGTTCTGTGACCTTTCCAGCTGCTGCAGATGTCTTGTGAGGTACATTCCAAAAGGGGCATTGTACTCTATAATGGGTGTAATGAGTGTCGAGTAGAGGGGAACAATGACCTCTTTTTTCCCTGGATGAGAACCCTTTTATGATGAGGTGTGCTACGTAGAAGGACTTCCTGACTACTGTGGTGATGTGACTATCAAAGGAGAGACTACTGTCCACCTGGGTCCCAAGGTCTCTTACCACGCATTCGGTGTTAAGTAGATTGCTGCCTATGTGATAGTTCATGGGTATAGAGTTTTGACCAAAGGGGATGACACGGCACTTTTTGGCATTGAACTTTAGGCCATGGCTCTGACACCAGGCATCTGTCTCAGCGAGGCCCTTCTGTAGGATGTCCCCATCATTTGGGGACTTGACTATGGCTCCTAGTTTGCAGTCATCTGCGAACTTCATTAGCCAGAGGCCTTCTGTGTTAGCCTGTACTTCAGAGAAGTAGATACCAAATGGGAGAGGTCCCAGGACAGTACCCTATGGAACTCCACTTGTCACTGCTTTGAGGTCAGATTTGGAGTCTGCAACTTTTACAGTGTGGGTTCTGTCAGATGGGTATAACAGCCCTGTGTTTCTAATGCTTAGTCAAACACTCTGCTTGTGTTGTGCTGATGAGGTCATAACAAGGCCTAAATATGCATATCCACAGCTAGTGGGGTTTGGCTTTATTGGCTTGAAATTTTCCATTAAAATGATGAAACAAGTCATGGGCATTCAGAATTGCCAATGAGCTGAAACACCTGATGTTCATAAGGTTCATTTGCATATATCCCATGTGCCCCTGATGCAAGAGGTTTGGGAGGTCACTCAGTGGAAGTTCTAGCTTTGCTGGAGTTTTCATTTTTGTTTTTACTGATTGTTTTTTTTTTCAGTGACCTTCTCACTCATTGGTTTAGCCTATATGTCAATTAAGAATAGTTTTAACTGAAACTTGGCTGACACTTCCATCCACAGCCCATGTGTAATGAACAAATGTGTCAGTAAGTCTATTAATTTACCAATATGTTCATAAAAAAATCCTGTGGTAGTATTACTTGGATTTTTAAACATTTTACTATACAAACAAATCTTAAAGCTTGCCATATGTAAATTTACCTGAAGTTCCTCCTGGTGCATACTTGTCCTCCCATATACATCAGTACTGACACATCAGATGTAGGCGTGCAGTTCCACTGAGATCTTTAGATCTCTGTCAGTGGACAGGAACACTTCATTCTGTGCCAGTGGTGGCTCGGTACAGCCCATCCCCATAGTCAGCTGCTCACGGGCACCTACAGCTGCGTTCCTCCGGGTTGATGAAATCATATCAGTGGCCCTATGACACATCTAATCAAAGCGCTGTTGTGACCCCCCTACTGCACTGATAATACTGATTATCTGGTTACAAATCTGCATTCTGGCATCCATATTCACACATCCTGGAAGGTACCACGGCACCAGAATGCCTGCAGTATTATATCATTTTCTGAGTCACTGGAAGGGGGTTTACATGGATTTGTACTCTTGGGTTTCATAATCCTATGCAACATAAAATAGAGACAGATACAAAACATAAATATCACCTAATTAAATTCTTGCTTATATACACATATTCTTCAACATTAAGCACTGGAGACACACATTTCAGTTATTAAAATTGAAGGTTATGTAGTTGCACCACATCTTACTCACACACAAATGAATGCTTGGTCCAAAACAAGGAATAACACTTTAGTAATGTATTGTTTCCCACTAAAATAACAGGATGACTACACATTTTCAAGAGAACCTCTTGAAACACAACTTTTATTGTTGCAACACACAAATTGTACCTGGCTCCCTTACCCCCCAAAACAACAAGCAAATGAAAGTTTGTACAAATCAAGGAATAGAACGTAATTTAATTGTTATATATGCATTCAACACAATTCTCACAATGTTTGTACATTTGCAACAGGAAAGGTTAATTTGATATGATTGCCAGTGACCTCTCACTGTACCCATGACTCCTCTGGAGGTGTCTCCAGGCCATCTTAGAAGCATAACACCCCTGTGTCACTGACATAGTACATTACATTTCCCTGAAATAACAACAGATATTGTAAGGTAAGAATTTTAACAATAACATTTGTGATGACAGTTAATAACTTGTCTATCTGAGAAATGCAAATGCCTGCCAAAATGCCTATGCCAACAGTGAACTATGAGAAGTGCATACAGATGAAAGTTCCATTTTCTAATACACACACACACACACACACACACACACACACACACACACACACACACACACACACACACACACACACATATATATATATATATATATATATATATATACATATATAATTTGCTTTCTAACATGTTACAAAATCTAGAATGTACTTGAAAAATACAATCATACTTTAGCTTGATTGGAAGCCTTCTCTGCGGATAAATCAAATGGAGCACCAATCTTCTGTTTTCTCCAAATACACAAGTTTCCTAAACCTTTAAGTTGCCTTGATACACAGTTACCATTTATAGAGTAGATTCACATCTGTGAGTAGCACAGTAGTGTAGCATGCATAAACATATGAAGTTATTAGATGAAAGGGAAGTTACCAATGTTAGAGAAGAAGAAGCAGATGGAAGGAGTTTCAAATAACTACATGGAGAGAGGTTATGACCAAATAAAAAAGAAACTAAAATATAATAAAGTATTTGGAAAAGTAACAAAAACAAGATTATGGGAACAAGGAAAAAAAAATATGCATGTTTACACAAAAAACATTTTATGAATCAAAAAAAATTTTTTTGAAACAATAAAAAATGTTGAAAAAAAGTATTACAAGAAAAACAAAAAGATAGGAAACACAAGACAAGAAGGGAGGTACCTCTTTGGTGAATGGAGAAGTTTGAATTCTTTCCAGATTTTGAAGGTTTTTTTGGTTTTTTTAGTAAGAGGCAAAGCATGTGCAACAACAAAGAGATGAAGGAACTTTCCTGGATGAAAGTGTGCAATAAGTGTGCAATATAAAGAGAAGCTGAGAAAGATATTAAAGAGAAAAGTTTTAAAACTATTTAAACTATAAAACTTTTAACTGCACTATTATGGGGATTTATAAATTTATTAAGGCCAAAAGGCTAAAGGCTATAAACTAAAAGAGTCTGGCTGAGAGAATAAGAAGAACATGTTAGGGTTGTTAATAGGAGGAAGATGAGCAGCCCAGTGGCAGAGCATCATTTTTCATTAGGGGGGGGGGGTATAAATATAAATAATCAACATTTTGGAACACACAGACAACACAGACATGGAGATGAAAATGTATTGAAAAGAAGAGAAGAGAAGAAAGGAAGCAAATTTAATAATGAAATATGAAACTTTGCAGCCTTTAGGAATGAATAATTGGCAGAAGAATTTCATGGGTTAATTGTTTGCTTTAAACTTTTTAAAACAATTTTTATTATGTAATATTATGTAATGAATTAATTGATATGGCAGCTGTATAAAAGGACTGTGTGAGCTGAGCTTCACTTTTTTAAGGCTTGCAGCTTTGGTGCTAGGGTGCTAGAGAGGAGAGACAACTAATTAAATTATTAAATTTTTTTTTTGAAAGTAGCTTTTTTCATTGTCTTTTTGTGTGGTTTCAGAATAGTATAGACATTACCTCAGTGTTAGTTGCTAATGGATTGCAACTATGAATGATTAGTTGGAGAGAAAAGAAAGACACAACAGCAATTCAAACTACATTACCTGCATTGGATATGTCATCAGGGATGCAGTTACAAAGTGTAGCAAGCTGTTAAATAGACGTAAACAGCACACATTTAGCATTTTTGTTCACTAATAGCCAAACTCTCCAGCATTTGCTGAAAAATGTTTTTCACTATCATGTATTTTTATCATACATTTAAGGACAATGATGCAAAATGCACTACAGACTGCATGTCTGAGAGTACTGCACAGATAAGCCTAGAATGAACACAATACAAAGAGAAGATGGAGTTGCATTGGTCGTGTGATCACTCATTAGATTAAATACGGAAGCCACATATGTATAAACAAATGAGAGTGTATAAGTTTATATGTCTTGTCAATACTATGGAGGAAATGGAAATTGCTTATATGCACATGATTTGCTTTTCTGTTGTTTCTGTGGCAAAGAGAGACAAAACACTCTTAGTGTGTTTTGTAGGTTCATTGGTATGATAGTTCAAATCCCCAGTTATTTAAAAATTTGTAGTGTATTAAAATGTATTTTGTAATGTTGTTTTAATTTATGTTAACTCTTAAAGTTGGTGCAGCATGCTGCTTAGCACAAATACAGTGAAACAGATAAATATTTTAAAATTAATTTAAGTTGCTTCTGTGATAAGGGCAACATAAATTAGAGCTGTAAATCTGTAGCACACTTACTAAACATGATGAAGCACATAGGATATCAAGATCATGGTTCAACTTCCACATTTTTCTTTGAATAACAAAAATTAATAAACACTTTTTTACCATAATAATGAATGTTGAGCTTTCATGTTTTGTTTGCACATTCTTCACCTCTATGCAAACATGGTATAATACCACAGATAATAAGGAGACATTGTCAGTTTCGAAAAGATACATTGTTTCATCTTTTGCCTTCCATCTCACAAACATAAGTGGTGTTTTGCAACAGTCAAAATGTAAACACAGCACCTGCAGATCCACAACACCTGCAGACAATAAAGAGACATTGTCAATTTCAAAAATATTAATTCTTTTGCTTTCCATTGTGCAAACACACTAAGTGGACTCCGTGGCTCTCAGCATGCCCCCACAACACCTGCAGACAATAAAGAGACATTCCCCTGGATTCACTAATCTTCCATGCAGGACTAGCTTGGAAGCACCCATGTAGGAGGACATAAGCACACCTTGCATATTAATGAATGCGCACTGCCTGACCTCCCATGTTTGCATGGAGCATGTACGAGTACAAGGAGTCTGTCTGAGACACGCTTCTGCAATGTTGAACAGCAGAAAGTGAAAATAAATGAGTGAGACCACTCATAGGTGTTCACATATCCCCACCAACTGTCCACCATTTGTACAACAGCAACAGGACATAAAAATCAAAAGAAGAAACCTCTGTATTGTTTTTAAAAACTCTGAGTACAGCTAACCATAGGTGCGCGGGTGTGCGCATTGTTTAGCTATGGTTAAAACAGCTTAAAAGGCTAAAGAGGATAACAAGGAAGATATATGCAAAAGAAGCATCTCAGCAATAGTGTAGTGGGCAGCGCATACGCCTAACAAGCAGGCGTTCTGAGTTTGAGTCCCACTGCAGCACAATCTATTTTACATGGCAAAGCATAACATAACCAATATTTATATTGCAAAACCCAATAAATAACATATTGATGAACTGGAGTACTGCAGGAAATGCACATGTGAACTGGAGTACTGCAGGAAATGCACATGTGAAGAGTCAGTATCATAATGAATAAGGCAGCAGAAAGCAGGTGTAAGCAGAGATAAGCAGTAGTAAGCATATGTAAGTGTGTTTAAGTGCATTTGTTGGGGGGTAAGCACTGCCTACACAGATTAAGCAAAGGAGAAACTAACTGGGTGTAAGAAACTGTGACTGGAAGTTAGCAGGGCTTACCTCTGCGCAAACCCGTTTACAACTGCTTTAAAGTGCCTTAATCATTCTGTATCCAACAGCCGGTGTTCTGCCCAGCAACAAAATAAACAGCCTCTGCAAGGCTCGAACCCAGGACCATGCACACCATACCAATAAGCAATGCCAGATATGCATAAATCTTATGTTTTCAGAAACATAACATCCAGCCCAGTCATGCAACAGTACAGAGAATGTATACTTACATCCAGATGTATGTGTGTGTGTGTAAATATATTACTATCTAAACAGATACAAACATATCTATCTATCTATATATTTATATATATATATATATATATATATATATATATGTAGTTACATATATATATATATATATATATATATATATATATATATATATATATATATATATATATATATATACATATCCAGAAATATCTACATATATACAAATATATGAACATATATACATGCAAATGCCAACATCTACACACATATACATGTCCACACCAATATGTCCACAAATATGTATGCAGATATATATCTCTGTAGGTATATACGGACATAGTTATAAATATGTAAGCAAATATAAATACTCATATAGGTATATATGGCCAGACATCTGTAGATAGCAATGGTAGATTAACAGAATCATATATGTACACATGCACTGTTAATGGGGTTAAGAGGCCCCAAACAATATACGTCTCGTACAAATTGGCAGCCAAACACGTCTGCCCTGCAATACACTACCAAGTTCATTTTATTGTAAGTGTTTAATTTAAATAGGGATTTAAATTAGTCTTCTTTTATGTTTCACATATTTATATCACATTCCCCTCTCCCCCACCCACTAGGCGGGGCGATCAGTACAGGCCTATCCAACCCAGATCATCTACAACCCATACATTCATTACCCACAGTTCCACTCCCCCCATGCTGCACACACGCAGCCACCATCCCTTCCCTGGTTACTGGCTCGTAGCTACCACTCCACCACACATTGCCCACCCTCCACTTCCCCACACAGGACTCGTCCTGTACGTTGTCCTGACTCAAGTATCCTTGGTTAGCCACACGCTGTAGTCCATGCACAGAGCCATGCATACCTTTGCAGCCATGGTTTTAGAGGAAAGTAGAATACCCAATTTTTGGGTTGTCCCGCATGGGGCGAATGTTTCCCTGGTAATAACAATAGGTGTGACTTGGTTTACACTAACGGTTTTATTTGTAGGTATCGCAAAGCATACGTGGCACACAAGGTTGCCCAGTATGCACATGAAACATAATATCCAGCAATACCAGTCAACATTACAGGACATGTAGCTAAATATGCAGATGTATGTGTGTGTGTGTGTGTGTGTGTGTGTGTGTGTGTGTGTGTGTGTGTGTGTGTGTGTGTGTGTGTGTGTGTGTGTGTGTGTGTGTGTATATATATATATATATATATATATATATATATATATATATATATATATATATCCATAACTAACTAGATATATACCTCTCCATCTCTGTAGTATATATGTATACATATATAGACATACAGATATATAAATACCCACATATAGATATATACATATGCAGACAACCATACATCCACATGTCGTTAGATATATATGCAACAATATATATATATATATATATATATATATATATATATGTATATATGTATGTAAATATATATATATATATATATATATATATATATATATATATATATATATATATATAATACATATTATTTATATATATATATATATATATATATATATATATATATATATATATATATATATATATATATATATATATATATATATATATATATATATATATATATATATATATATATATATATATATATATATATAAATATAATATATATTATATATAATATATATAGGTTCATAGGTTGGTACTGGGCTATCTGCCCGAAGGCATATATTAGCCCAGTCATGTTGTGCGGTATTCACCTCCCCTTTAGTAGTTCCCTAGACCCTTGTACTAGCAGCTAGTACCCTTGGTCCCTATCTAGTAGTGCTGTTGGTGTGATCCCCGGTGTGAACTTTCTGTTACCCATCCACTCATCAAGGTTCCTCTTGAAGAGTGATAGTGAGCGGCACTGTCTTATGTAGATCGGGACCCTGTTCCATAGTAAGGGAAGTCTCTATATTATAATAATATATTATAATAACATTATTATAATATATATACACAGATATATATCTATGATATGATACAGCACATAAGAATGACATATGATCACAGGCACCGCCAATGGGGGTGAGGGGTCCAATCAACATAAGTGTAACATGTACCATTACCCCTCCCAGCCAAACAGGGGAAACATACAAACAAATATACAAAGTAAACAATCCACTTGTCCCCATACCACAAGCAAGATACAACCAGTGGGGGAAACACTGTGGATCCTCTAAGTCTAATCTAGAATCATAGACAGGAACGTCCCTTGTGGGACAACTCAAACATTACTGGGTAGTTGGAGTCCCGTTCGTGCAATGACTTATCAAGGCAGGGTGCTTATGTACTCTGACTACAAGGCTGGGAAAGCCTGATTACCCATGGGTTGAGACAACGTAGGAGATGGGTCCCAAGAAGTGGAGAGTGGGCAGTGTGTAGTGGTGTGGTTAGACCCAATCTGCACCCAGAGTAAGGATTTGTACTGTAGAGGAGGGGTGGGGGGGGGGCTATGGGTATGAAATTATGGTTCGAGGCATGCAGGTGTTGGCTGGAGTGGTTCTATTCGGACCACCTCGTGGATGTAAGCAATAGTGTGAATTGAGCAGAGCTGTCGCTTAACAAGCAGCCATTCCTGGTACGAGTCCCGTTGCAGCACAGTCTATTTTACATGGCAAAGTACAGTATAACCAGATGTGGTGAAAGCACTTAGTCACTGGATTATAGAGTGGTGAATAAAGTTGGAGTGTATCTGGTCGTCTGTTGGGATTGTTTTGTTTTTTTTATACCAGATGTGTTGTTGCAAAACCCACTAAATAACACCAAAGAACACATGGTTGCAACACCCCACTATAGGCATGTAAGCTGATCTAATTGTCATCACCAATTACTGTTGTCCTCACCCCCACCCAGGGGTGTGAGTGTCCAAATCTACCTCCAAATTCAGTGTATATGCACAGCTGCTGCTGTAGAAGACATAGCCAGCTGTGGACCTTCCCTTCAGCCTTCCTGCACATCCCTGGCTATTTTTCCCTACCATATTTCCCTCTTTTTGCCCCATTAACACCACTTACCTATCAACCACTTTTTCATTTCTATTAATGTTTAAAGTTAAAAGTAAGT
The DNA here is from genome assembly GCF_019279795.1 of Protopterus annectens. Lineage (NCBI taxonomy): Eukaryota > Metazoa > Chordata > Ceratodontiformes > Protopteridae > Protopterus > Protopterus annectens. The sequence goes on along the minus strand of NC_056737.1, from coordinate 1,650,867,664 downwards.
GACACCCTCTTCCCCAACTCTATTGGCAGAATCTGGAACTCCCTACCCATATGTATTGCCTCAGCAAAGGACACATGTAAATAATACTTGAAGAAACACCTCAAGCACACTTGGATCAGCACATGCTCACCACCTGGTGAAATTCCCCCCCACCTTACACTCTATACTCCTACATCAACTAGTGAAACCGACACCTCTTGTCCTGCCTAACATACAAATCCCAACAGCCTTCAAACCTTTTCTATTGTGCCCCTACCAATTATTCCAACAGCTTACTATACAGTTACAATGTCTCCCCCTCTACCTACCTACCTACTCCTTCACTATTCTCTTCTGCTTTACCACACAGGTATGGAATAACTAAACCTAACTCAAATACCTGAGTGTAACCTATCCAGATCTGTTAAACTGGAATCTAACTTCACCTTAAACTGACCTTTTTCAACAGTCATACCTGACATAAGCATGTATAATACTGATGTTAATATAAACTAACCATGAAGAATATGTTACATAGCTAGGTTAAGTCTGTTACTCTCTATGAATGTAAGCACCTCTGTATTACTTGTAATGAGTAGCTGGAGTTTACTGTGGAGCTCTACTTTCCGGGCCACCGCTGAAAATGGGCAAGCATCCAATCGGATTGTCCCGGTCAACAAATGTAAAATAAATACATAAAGTAGCACAAAGGTAAGTGGGAGTAAGCAAGTTTAAGCCTGTTTGGGTGGCGGTAAGCAATGCCCACACTGGTTAAGCAATGTAGAAGCTAACTCAGAGAAAGACGCCATAACTGGAGGTCAGCAATGCTGACCCTCACTCAAACCAGCACATATTTGCTTACAATTGCTCAAAAGTGCCTTAGTCACTCTGTAGCCAATAGCTCTCATCATGCCCAGTAACAAAATAATCTGCACTCCCAGGTTCTGACCCTCCGACCCTGCACACTATAGTCAAAGTGAGTTACCACTAAGCCATGGCAGATATACAGCTGCTGTTATCACAAACATATCATCCAGCACAGTCATTCAACAGTATAGGAAACGTATGTAAGTATGTAGATTAATACCAGCAAATGTGTACATTGCTCAATCACAATATTTTGAGCAGTCTATGTATATCAAAGAACAGTGCCTATCCAATCATACCGTGAGAACAGTAGTCTTGCATAATACTGAAAAGAATAATGAAAAACAGTGCACGCCGTGGGTGTGTGTGTGCATGCTTCATGTATAGAATGTCAAACCTCGGACATCAGTTCCGTGGAACCGGGAGATGAGGCTGGCCAGGTGTGTGAGCAAACCGCTGCTTCTTAAACTCCTGGCAGGATGCTACTAGTGGGAGAAATGGTGTAGACCAGCTAAGTCTAATCTTGACACAACAACAGGTCCGTCCCCGGGGGGACGAACCACAAATTGTGAGTAACATCAATATCTGCACCAGCATCAGAGTACTGTCACGGCAAGGCTCATAAGTACATGGACTAAATGGATGAAGAGCCTCCAGAAGCTTGGGTTGAGACAGTATACTGGAGGAGTACTGAGACGTGCAGAGAGGGCAATGTGTGGAGGTGTGGCATGGCTGGGCTAGCAACTGGAGAATGGATGGATGCTGTGTACGTGGAGCTCAGGGGCCAGGGTAAAGAACCATGGGTATGACATAATGGTAGAAATATGCAAATGAAGCAGAGCATCTGCCCAAAGAGCAGGCATTCACAATTTGAGTCTCACTGTAGAGCAGTCTATTTTACATGGCAAAGCACGTTATAACCAATAGTTTTGTTGCAAAACCCACTAAATAGCATATATATATATATATATATATATATATATATATATATATATATATATATATATATAAACTGGAGTACCGCAAGAAATGCACATGTGAAGTATCAGTGTCAGACTGAATAAGGCACTAGTAAGCAGGTGTAAGCACAAATAAGCAATAGTAAGCATATGTACACACTAGTAAGCAGGCTTAAGGCCTTACAACTCATTTAAAGTGCCTTAATCACTCTGTATCCAACGGGCCTTTGTCAGCCCAGCAGCAAAATAAATAGCCATGCAGTTCACGAACCCAGGACCCTATACACCATAGTCCCAGTAGCTATCCACCAAGCCATCACAGAAGTACAGAAGAATGAGGCAGTAGTAAACATGTCCTCACCATATTATACCCAAACCGAACCTGAGAAAGGCATCAGTATACAGTCATATGTGCCATAACTGACTACAGAACATGCATATATGAACTGGAGCACTGCAGTAAGTCCAGATATGAGGTGTTATTGTAATGAAGTGCAGAAGTTCCCAGGACCCCATACAGTGTGCGTACACATGACTAAAGGATACAAGACACATATATAACTTGTAATGAAGGGAAAATCAATGCCAAAAGGCAAATATCATGGAAATCAAATAATAAGCACCACTAAGCGTAGCACAGCACTGCTTCCCAGACTACTGCCAGGATACTACCAGTGAGAGAAACAGTGTCAACCTGCTAAGTCTAATCTTGAAACAAATGCATGATCATCCCTGGTGGGTCAACCCCAAAAATTCTGCTAAAAACAGTCTTCAGAGTAACATACCATGCCTCAAAGGTAAGCAAAGAAGGGTATGTATGTTCGCGGACTAAATGTTTGGGAAGCCTGGAGATCCATGGGTCGAGACAACTTATGTGATGTGTCCCAAAAAGCGTGGGCAATGTGTAGTGATGTGCTTAGATTCAGCTGGAATCTGCAGAACAGAGGACTGCTGTAGATGAGGAGCATGGGAGTGGGGTGAGAGAACTTTGGGTATGAAATTATGGGTCTAGGCGTGCGGGTGTTGGATGTTTGCAGTATGTATATGCCTATATGTAGATATGTATACATATGTATATATATATATATATATATATATATATATATATATATATATATACATACATACATACACACACAAACACATATGTAATATAGAGAGGGAGAGGTATATATCTATTTAGTTATACATATATGGACACACGCACATACATCTACATATATCAGTTCATTTCCCACACTGATAAATGATGTTGCTGGATGCTATGTTTGTGAAAACATCAGTGTTATGTATATCTGCGATGGATTAACTATGGGGTGCAGGTTTGTGGGTTCGAGCCTTGCAGTGGCTGCTTCTTTTGTTGCTGGGCAGAACAAGGCCGGTTGGATACAGGGTGATTAAGGCACTTTTAAGCAGTTGTAAGTGGGTTTGTGTGAGTTTGCGCGATGGTAAGCAATGCTACCTGCCGATAAAATCCAGGTTACACCAGTTTAGCCTTAAAATTGCTTACTTTGTGTATGCAGTGCTTATCTTCTTGCAAACCCATGCAAAGCTGCTTACTAACGCTTAAAAGTGCTTACTCCTGCTTACTCCCGTGCTAATTTCCTTTAAAGAAAAGAAAAAAGGGTTGATCAGACAGTGGTGAAAAAGGTGCACAAAGAGGGAAAGACAGTAGGGAAAATAGCCAGGGATGTGCAAGAAGGGTGTAGGGAAGGTCCACAGCTCCTCATTTCTTCTACAGCAACAGCTGTGCATATGCACTGAAGTTGGAGGTAGGTTTGGACACTCAAACCCCTGAGAGAGGGGTGAGGACAACAATAATATGTTGTGATGCCAATTAGACAACATTACATGTGCCCAGTGGACCCATGTGCAGAATGGACAGCTATGTATGGGGTGAGATATTATTTGGGAACAGATTGCCCTTTTTTGAAGGTGCGAGTGGAATGTTGGGGAAGGAGAGTAGGTATGCCTGGGGAGGACAGGTTGGGTAGGATGACAGACAAGACAGCATACAAGGGTGGTAGTATATGACACATGTGGGGGGGAACACCTTGGACGAGGATGGGTGTTTTGAAGTTGCAGGCCCATGAACCCCCAAATGGAAACAGTGGGACTGAGGTCTCCTCCCATGGGCAGTCATCACTGCACCTTCACTGCCCCAAAGGTGGCTGTGCTGGGGACTGAGTAGGAGGTGCAGGCTCACTCTCTGAGTGCACCATGTGGCCCTCAAGTTGGAGTAGGTGCTTTTGAAACTCTTTGCTGAGCTACCTACACACCATGGACTGGACCTGATGGCAGGTGACAGGTTCTTGTCCTCCCCCGCTCTCAGGGAGGGCCAAGCACCATCGCCTGCAGCATTTCCTCCCAAAGGTCATGCATGGACAATGGAGGAGGAGGTCCCAGGCTGGGACCCAGACCTGCTGGTACCTGGTGCCATGGCCAGCTGAGGTGGAACAGGTGTGTCGACTGACATTGGTATTCCCATATGGGCTATGGTGTTTCCATTTTACAACAGATAAGGGCCAGTGATAGTCAGCAGCAGTCAGGATTACTTATAACAGCATGCGCAGTTATTCCCATTACCACAAGACACCAGATCTAGAACAGTTGCAGAGCAAGGGGGAACACATGCACATATCTGTGTGACATATGTACAAAGGGTGACAGACGTGTGAGTAGTGCATTGAACACTGGCACAATATTGGCATGGTGCTGTGATAACCTCAGACATTTACTGTCATACAACTGTGTTTTGTGATGTATGTCCAATCTGGGATATGAAGTCAGTAACTATCATGGCTGTCACCATGTACTAACTGCAATCCTCACACTATGATTCTGCCATTCTCAGATAGGTGTTCTGTGAGTAACACAAGGAACAAAAGGTTCAACACACTAACCAGTCTCCAGATGACCCTACAGATGGGGGTTTCCTCACAAACATCGCACTGTCATGACAGATCTTAAAACAGGCAGACTAGCTATAACCACACACACCCTGTTAAACCGACATTAATCTAAATTAAGAACAGCAACGCTTACATTCTGTAGTCATGTTTGGCACATCCCATCCTGTCTGTTGGCCGTTTTCCACAGTGTATGTTGTTGGAGTTAAATCCCAAACCCATCTGCAATGATGTTTGCCAAACACCAGATCTAGGTTCCACTCACAGTGAATTTCACGGCCCAACACCAACATGATGGTCCTAGATATTGTAGTGTGTTTCCATGCACTTGGTTATGGGAATGTTACCACAGCTGTGTTACATTCAATCAGCTAAAGTTGGACTGGAATTGGTGCAGAGGCCATCAGATGATCATGACCAACACTTACAAAACACTAGCTGCTGCTTAAGCAGAGCAGGTGAACATGTCCACATCCACCAGGAAGGGTGTGAGAGGGACAGACAGAGACAAAGTACATCAGGGAAGGTGTGGGAAATAAAACTGCAGCATATTTGTGTGACACACACATACCATTACAGGGATTCAAACCCCTGACTGACAATGCATCACTATCACATGTGCATGCAGTTATTGCATGCACCACATAGCTTACGTGTTTGTGAGCTGTCCAAAAATATATGTGCTGGTGAGGGACATCTGCAACAGTGATATCGTACAGATACAGTAGATGTAGCACAAGTGCCTGTCCATATTGACTGGTGTCAGCGGCAACACAGCTACACTCTCTAAGGGACTCATACACATTACCATACTTGCCAGGGTCAGGAATACACTCCCTACCTAGTTATTTTACCACAATACTGTACTGCACATGCATCACATGCACCACAGGAGCTATTGTGCTGTTCTATGGGCAAAGGGCACGTGAAGGTGTCTGACAGCTGGAATGCTTCAGTATGCCAATGGGAGTTGTACCAGGTGTGAATGTGGATGGAAGCATCATACACCACACACAGGAACACAGGGTGCCAGTACTGACATGCATGTGTGCATTGCTTCACAAGTATGTAGCGGTTGGCTGTGCCAGAAGGCTGTACAAGACTAGGTGAGGGGTATACTTTGGCATCAGGCCACATGACAATGGTCTGCAGTGTGGATCAGGCGTGTAGTGTATGGAATGACCACACAGGTGGGTATTGTATTCAACATCTTGTCACCTGGGTTACTATTGTGTGTGACCAATGCTGTGCAATGCTTGACATATATGTGTTCTATAGTCCATGACACGGACGGTGTCTGGGATGTACGCACATCCCATATTCATGTACAGTGACATGTGGAAGTATACCTGGATTGCCAGGCCCATGTTATGTACACATATTGTTATCATCACATGTGCCACTCCTGACCTCTTGTGGTAGGGCGTGCTCATGGACAGTCCTTTGTGGATCACATTTGATGGCACCAAAGATGTTGTAGGCATCCATTGGGGAACATAGTGAAGGTGCACTGTCTTCACTTACGTGCCTATTGTACTGATGGACAGGGTGCCATGCCCTCTGTAGCCCACTGCAATCACTCCATGCTTGCTATCTTTGAACAGTATGCAAGGTACTACCAACATAGGTTCATAGGTAGGTACTAGGCGATCTGCCTGAGGGCATTTATAAGCCTAGCAAGAGTGTGTCAGCTTTTGCCACCTCATTGATTAATTAACTGATCCTCTGTCAAGCAAAGCCAATGAAGTGATCCCAGGGGTGTATTTTCTGTTACCCATCCACTCGTCAAGGTTTCTCTTGAGGAGTGTTAGTGAGGGGCTCTGCCTGATGTAATTTGGAATTTTGTTCCAAAGCATGGGAAGTCTCTGTGACAGGAATCTATCCCTCCAGCATGTTCTATTTATTGTTGTGGCGAGGTTTAGCTCACTAGAGCGCGTGGTTCGCAGTGACTTGGATTTCTTTAGGTGGAGCATGTCCATCAATTCTGAGTTGGACATGGCTTTGTAAGTCAGGCAGAGATCACCTCTGAGTAAGCAATATACCACTGAGTACAGCCAGAGTTATTTCAGTCAGGCTGCATAGGACATATGTTTGAGGCTAGTGATCCTCTTGATGAGGTACATTTGTGGTCTTTCCAGCTGTTGGAAGTGTCTTGAGGTACATCCCAAATGAGGCATTGTACTCTATGATGGGTCTAATGAGTGATGAGTAGAGGTGCACTATAACCTCTTTATTTCTAGATGCGAACCCTTTAGTAATTAGATGGGCCACATAGAAGGATTTAGTAACTACTTTGGCAATATGATTGTCAAAGGAGAGATTACTATCTACCTGGGTCCCCAGATCTCTTATTACCTCTTCTGTATTAAGGGGCTGCCACCTATGTGGTAATTCGTGGGTGTTTTGTTTTTCCCAAATGGGATGACTATGCATTTTTTGGCATTTAGCTTGAGACCATGACTTTGACACCAGGTGTTCGTCTCAGTAAGGCCCTTTTGGAGGATATCCTTGTCAGCTGGAGAGTCAATTATGGCTCCCAGATTGCAGTCATCGGTGAACTTGGTTAGCCATAGTCCTCCTGTGTTTGCCTGTACTTCTGAGAAGTATATGCCGAACAGTAGGGGTCCCAGGAGCGAGCCTTGCGGGACACCACTTGTGACTGGTATAGAGTCGGACCTGGAGCCCGCTATTCTTGCTGTGTGAGTTCTGTCTGTTAGCCAGTTGGCAACCCATCTCATGACATAGGGGTTTATGTTCAGGCTGGTGAGTTTTTCTGTAATACCCGAGTGGGGAATGGTGTCAAAACTAGACATGCATAAATATAGTGGTAGTGGTCTAGGCAAGTGTGTTTGTGTATGAGACACAGGTTCACAGTGTACTCTATGTAATACTAGGGTTGCTTATTTTGTTCACCAGGCCTTGTATCACTTGTAGGGGTGTGAAATGGCACCCCAGCATCTAAGCTCATTGACATCTGTCATCCTTGTAAGGTGGACATTGTGACATATAATATGGCCAGCATATAGGAAAATCACAAAACTGGCTCCTCAGTGGGTCCAGGTGTTACACAGTTACAGCCACCTCCACACAGTTTACGAATTACAAACACAAACACACACAGCTGTCATGGCTGGGATTATAACTCCTACCTAACTAGTTTATTACACTACAGCATTACACAGTTATAGCATGTGCCACAGAGATAACTGGGATATTGTTTTCTCAAAGGTATATTTCACAGTTGATGATGTCAGCAAACTTGCCAAAGTAGGGTAATGGAAGTTGTAGTGCCTGTGAATGGCCTCAAAAGCATTGCTCCATACACTGACAAAAGAACACAAATCCCAAACTCTGGACCTGACACAACATGGGCACAAGATATTAATAGTACTCCACCCCACCTGTATGATTTTGGGCTGGTATCGGTAACATATCATGCAGTACAGTGTGGCTACCATAGAGGATGTACAATGTAGACCCACTCAGTATTCCTAGGATAAATATATAAAGACACATCTATGCAGATATCTCTCTCTCTCTCTCTATATATATATATATATATATATATATATATATATATATATATATATATATATATATAAATGTATATACTTATATATAGATATATATGTAACTACACATACACCCACAGATATATGTATAGGGAGATACATATGTAGAGGGTGCACACAATATGGTACAGCCACTATGGCTACAGTCACCAGCATACCACATGGACACTATATGAGCCAAACATACAAGTGACACCTGTTGCCTGCAACATATACCAACAGACAGGTCACGGGATATAACACCACATACAGGTTTGCTTGCATGGAGAAGCTTTATTTGTGTACTACTACAGTAGTGTATGCTATATCATATAGCTGTGTAGACTCTGAAATACATGTAGACTGAGTAATGCAACTGTCTAACAGATAAAAGTATACAGTATTCTGGAAAGGAGTACATATGTTACTGTCCAGGTCAAGGACTTCAAGTAGCACAACAATAGACAGAGACTGGGCCACAGGATAACAAGCAATCAACTGTAAGTAATGCAGATGTACAGTCCAGCAGCCTCCATCTACAGTCTGTAAACAATCCCTAGGGGGTACATACTGAAATAAATACAATGGGATGTATCTGTGATATAAAAAGGCATGACTGAAACCATCACAATCACACTGACAAACAGAACAGTCTGTATGGCAGGAAGCAGTAGGCCTGCATTTACCCAAGGTGAATTGAATGGTAATGTACACCTAGATACCTTTAGGCAGTTTAACCATTACCCACATAGTATTCAATGGTGTCAGTGGCATCTGTCCATACAAGGCATGTGTATATGAAATAACCTTTGTGGATAACATTTGCTGACTTGCCAGTTGTAGCAGGTGTCCAGTGGGGAACATAGCGATGGAGCACTGTATGCAATGCATTGCCTGTTGTAGGGATGGGACAGGGAGCCGTGTCCTATGTAGTCCACTGCAATCACACCATGGTTACCATCTGTGTGAAATATGCAGGGAATTGCCACCATAGTGGTCGTTGCCTGACCAAGTGTGTTTGTGTCTGAGACATGGGTGGAGAGTGTTCTCTGGGTAATGCAGGTGTTGCCTATATTGTTCCCCATGCCATGAAGTCACATGTGGGGATATAGATTGTGTGCCCCAGCCACTGTGATGTTTAACATCTGTTATGCTTGTAACGTGGGCATTATGACATTTAATAGGCCCAACATATAGGAAAAGTGCAAAACCCACTCCACATTGCTTCGTGCTTCACACAGGATACGTATGACAAATGCACGCACGCACACACACACACACACACACACACACACACACACACACACACACACACACATACACACACACACACACACACACACACACACACACACACGCACACACACACAGTCTCACAGTTGCCATGCCTGGGGTTAGAACACCTACCTATCTACTACAGCATTATACAGTTACAGCACATGCCACAGAGATTACTGGAATTCTCCATCACCAAAGGTGTATTTCACACTGGATGACATCAGCTGACTTGCCAAAGTAGGCTTTGCAAAGTAGATCAGTAGAAGATGTAGTGAGTGTGACTGGTATCAAAAGCATTGCTCCATATACAGACAGAGTTGCAGTTGCCATGTTTGGGATTAGAACACCTACCTAACTACTACTGCACACTACAACATTACACAGTTGCAGAACGCACCATGGAGATTACTGGGATACTCATTCACCAAAGGTGTATTTCACAGGGAATGACATCAGCAGGCTTGTCAAAGAAAGGCAATGAAAGGTGTACTGACTGGAAGGCTACCAGGGGCAATTGTGTACAGTGATGGACATTTGCACATCATATGCTTTTGCAAAATGTGAGTGTGCTGTGTGGGACAGGCCTCATGAGAGGGGAGCTGTCTGTCACTCTCTTCCCACATCTATTATGTGTATGTCTGAGCTGTTATAGTGTGCTGTCCTTGGATATATGTGCATATTCTAATCTGGTGTGTGTGCAGAGCATGACTGGTGTGTAATGTGGAGTGTTTGCACAGACATCTGTGATTGACTGCTATGTATAGTCCACAGTTGTTTCCAGACATGGGCTTCATTTCTCTGTGATCATGCCCAGTATGACCCTTCTGTAATTTGTTTTCTGACAATGGCCTTCGCTTCTCTAAGTGTGTGAACATGCCCAGTATGAGTGTTTGTATTGCATTCGTGACTCCATTCCAGGCAGATTCTACACCAGTGTAGGTATTTGTACTCTACATCTACAGCTAGTAACCTGCTTCTGTAGGATATCTGTAGATTGTTTGACAATGTGGGTCGACATTGGGCAAAGGGTAGTGAGAGTGTTGCTAATTGTGTCTGTGGTGCTTCTGCTACATGGTTTTGGTGTTGGCAGGGATAGTCAGTGATATGTGGTGTTTTTCCCTCTGCAGTTTTATGTCATCAACTACTGACAGGTATACATCTTTGCTGGCAGTAGGTTCCTGGGGATTACACATTGAATGCAGCTTTGTCCAGTATTGTGGTGTGCAACCTACATATTCTTGCACACTCATGTCATTCTGCTGTGGAAACTGCAGACACTTGCTGATGGGTCTGTGTATATAGTCCAGCACCTTGGTGCTTTTGTGGCTGTGGGTTCCATGCCTGCCCAATTATCACCATGACAGGATGGCCGTATCATGCTGTGGCCATACCTCACAGGTATTCAGGCTCATCGAGGTTATCCAGAGGCAGGGCTCATTATTCTGTTCATTAACCCTTCACAATTTGGTTTGCAAGCAGGTTTGTGGCCACCCATCCCATTGTTTGCAACCATAAGTATGTGCACACATCAGGGTTTCAGCCTTCACACACTCCATGGTGGCGATGCTACCTCCCCTCCCATTAATCTATCCTCTTCCTACCATTATGCACACAATATCTAATAGGTATGCCTAGAACTGCCACTCCATCCCAGTAGTATGTACAGGTTGGTCTACACTTCATGCATTGGAACATGATGGATATACTACTGGGATTTGTCAACATGTCCTTGCATTTGTGTTCTGTGCACTGTGTTTTGTCATTATGTGGGAAATCATGGGGTAACATACAATGGCAGTGCAGGAGTGACACAGACCTGTGACAGAGGACAGTGGGGCATTGGGTACTGATGCAGGCTATCTGTAGCAGGTCAGTGCATTCTGTCAGTTGTACAGACCCAGGCTGCAAGGCAATGTATTCCCCTGGACTGACAAGATAGGTGTGCAAGGTGGTGATGGCAGTTGTTTCTGTCCTTATCCATTGGTGTGGATGCTGGCAGTGTGCATCTTACAGCTATGGACACATCTCTTCTTCAGCATGCTGCATTCAGTGAGTATTCACATAGTAATGTGGGGATCATATTGTACTCATTCACAGCAGCAAGGAGGTGGCCTGTGTGTTACCTGAGGCTGATGTTGAGCCGGACTGGCTGCAGGTGTGCTCAGATAGCTACTTGCAACTGCCTCACATGTATTCAGGGCCCTTTCCCCTGCTGGTGGCTAGTGGGTAGACACCAGCAGCTTCTACATACATCATACCTCTGCCTTTTGTGGTCTGCCAGTGTTTGCCCACAGTACATCTTAGTTTCCCATACTACACAACCAACTGATGTGCTGTGAACCTGTATGTGCAAACAGAGGGTGTCTCCATTTCACTGTGAAATTTTAAACAGTTTCTCTACGGTACTTCCACCTGCATACTGTGTGTACATCTGGGCCTACACTCAAGCCATGTCCATCTTCCAGATGGTGACAGTTATGACATCTGTACAAATCATATGGACTACTGCTGCAACATGTCTTGCTGGGATACCAGTCTGTTTGGCACTACAGTTGTGTGGACTTGGCCCGGTCAGCAGTAGTACTGACCATTGGACAACAGGACACACCATCCATGGCTATTTGCTGAATACTTTCACAAAGCATACCTCTTAAAACTACCTAACACACAGAGCTCTACCTATTGTAGACATGTGATTATCCATCTTGCTGATTTGACCAGCTCAGGTACCCTGTGCTCAGTGTTATTACTCCCACACATGGCTGGTAATACATTTCTACATACGCTTGATGGGGGCACACATCACAACTGTGGACATTTCCTACAAGCACCTGATATGTCAGGTACTCTATTGGCTTCCACACAACAATCTGACACTAAGATCTCTACATATTGTACACATGAAACAATCCATCCTACTTTGGCAAGCTCAGGTACTCTGCGCTCACTGCTATTACTCCAACACATGGATGCTAATACATTTCTGTATAGGGTTTGGGGGGGCACACCTGCTAACTGTGGACATTTGCTTTGACCGCACTGGCATTTCTGGTAGTCTGTTGGCTTCCTTTTACATCTGTTTCTGACCTATCCTACAGACTACAGGCATATCAGTGTTGTACAGTTTATAGGTTTTATTGACCTACATTGCCATTTCAGACTTCCTACCCTTCAGGAATGACATCCCACTTCCCGACCTGTTATACTCTGTGTAGGTCTGAAGGGGGGTTGATCTCCATTGCCATACCTTGAGGACCTTAGCACAGCCTTTCCTTGTGTTCATCTACACTTGTCCTGCTGACTGGGTGGAACTGTTGTTGGGTATGTGAACCTCCATGACATGCATGTGTATGCCCTATGGACACACATTTGGGCCAGCACATGTCTTGCAGTGTTTTTTTTTCACCTTGTCTGTTACTGCCTACTTTGCTGACACCAGTACTTGTTATGGTTTCATGCTAGTCATATACCTATCCACTCTCTGCTGCCATCCCATGCAGCCAGCCAATTCCCTTCCTTACATGTTCACATCCATACCATTGATACAACTAGCAGACCATACAACTGCATTCAGTGATTGATAGGAAGGGTGACTTACCTTGCGGCTGTGCCAGTATTGAGGATGGTGCTGGAGGGCTGACTATGTCAGATGCACGTAGTACACTGTCTATATATGGTAAAGCACAGGTAGTGTCATTTTTGGCATCCCTTTTACTGTATGTGTGAGTTAGAGAGAGTTTCCATTCCCTGGGTTCCTACTGTGTCAGTGTATGTGCTATGTGTTGCCTCTTTGCCAAAACCAGGGCATACTGTGCATGCCTTCTTCTGCCTACAGGTGCAGGCTCAGGTTGTTCCTCCTCCGAGTCACTCTGTGCCTGTGCTGGCCTTGGCAATGGCGGGTGGCTGTGTGGCCCTGCCGTGCTGTTCCTGCTGCAGCTGCTTCCACAGGATCATGTTGTGTAGCATGGTACATACCATGACAATTTGGGTACATGTAGCTGGAGAGTACTGCAAGGCTCCACCGGATATGTCCAGGCACCAGAACCATGACTTGAGCATCCCAAACACATGCTCTATTACAATTCTTGTTTGTGCATGTGCCTCATTATGGAGCTCTTGTTCGGATGTGTGTGCATTTCTGATGGGTGTCATTAGCCATGGCACCAGTGTATAACCAGCATCCCCCACTAGGTGGCTGTATGGGATGTCCCCACTTGCAAATCTCTGGTACAGCTGCATCAGTTACCACATGTAGGAATTGTGATAGCTCCCAGTGCTTCCAGTATACATGTTCATTATAATGCCCTGGTCATCGCACACAACCCGACAGTTGATGGAGGGGAAGCCCTTGTGGTTTGTGTAGACCCTGCCCTGCTCATGGGGTCATGCTTTTAATGTGTATGTGCATGCAGTCTATAGCACCCACTGCAGTGTATTCTGCTATTTGGTGGAAGAGATGCATATTGCTGGCCAAAGCCTCATGGGTATTGAGGAAATATATGTGTTCACTGGCATGTGCTGACATGGCATCCAGGAACTGGTGGAGTACCCTGGATGCTGATGCCTGTGAGATCCCCGTGATATCCCTAGTTGGCCTTTGAAAGGTACCTGTGGCTAGTATTAAGCCTACACATACCTTTGTTTCCACTGGGATGGGTTCCCCTCTGTTGGTTATGTGTCTGAGGTGTGGCCGGCACAGCTCAACAATATGCTATAAGAGGTTTCTGTCCACCCTATAGCACTCCACTATCTCCACCTCATGTAGCTCCTGGTAGGTTTCCCTGGGTCTGTACACTCTTCTCCTCATCCACACTGTGGGTTGGTCATCAGCATTCACATCCTCACCACTCTGAGCCTCTTGCACATGTTGGTTTATGATTGCAAAAGCAGCCCCTAACATTTTTTTCTTGCTTTCGTTTTGTAAAATTTCCCCATTCGTATACACTGATGGTGCAGATTTTTTGGTAAAAAACAAGGGGGAAAGGTGTTTGCATAGTTTATAGTGGTGTGCTGGGCTGGTCTAGTCTGCTGCCTGTGTAATTGGCTGATTCTGATACATTTCACCTGCCAGCTAAGCTAGTTCTTCTTGATTATCTTCCTACTGCTGTATTCCCTTCCCATTGCCTCCCTGTTTAAGCCCATGTGTGAGCCGTGCAAACAGAGTGCTCAAATGTGCACATTGCTTCTATTCCCTGGTTTCACTTCTTTTTTCTTCCTGTAAAACCCGGTGCATGGCACGCAAACCCGCTTACACTTTGTAAAGAGTGCTAGGCAGGTTTAGACACACCTCATAGCTTAGCTGTGCTAAGCTAGGAGCAAACCCAAGCCACAGGGCTCCAGTCTGCTTACAGTATGCCTGACACACTCACCCATGATGTCACCTACCTCCTAGTCTTGCACTCAGCTATTCATACTCTTACACTGTTTGGACCTGCCACACATGCTGGGGAAAACTGGGATTCACTATCCTTCCCCTCATTTGCATAGGATTGCCTGTTAATGCATATTGAAATGTGTCACACTGAGCCTTCCTCCTTAACAACCACTATTCATTGACCAGGTTGTCTTTTGCCTGCCATTGACTTGCATGGCAGAATACTGATTTTAGTTGGAATGCTTGTTTTAAGTTTATTTTCCCCCGATCCCATTTGCGCGCCACTGCCCTATGCATAAACAGTCAAGATCAGTGAAAAAAAAATAAAAGCTGATTTTTTTACTTTTGTATTGTTTGCAATGCCAGTGGCCTTATACTTGACCACTGGCATGCTTCATAAATGATATGCAGCCGTTATTTGGAGCTGTCATGTCTCCGTTTTGGATTTTGCAGAAATTTACTCGGTTACTAACTGAGTACATTTCTGCAGATTATGCTAGCCCTGCATGGCCTGATTCCAGCTTCCTGGATAGCAGATTTACCTCATTTGCATGGTTTTCACCTGCAAATGGGGTAATTTGCATAGAGGGGCTGGGAACGTGGAGGACTAGTGCAAGAGCAATCATCCATGTCAAACGAGCACGTACGTGGATCGCTTGGCCACCATATTGCCAACATTACCTATTACACTAATCATGCACGCCGTGCAGGGCTTGTTGAATCCAGGTGATTGTCAATTTATAAAAAGATGCATTGAACATGCGTGGTATTCTATTGTGCAAACATGCTAAGTGCTCTTGTATGGTGGTCAGCACTCAAACACAGTAATGAGTGTAAAAATTGTACCTACTTCCTAGCTCTACCTGGGGCAACAGATGTTAGCTAGCACCCATGATACAAGTGAGACAGGTTTCTAATCCAGCAAACTTTAACTTTTATTAATGCTGGTCCACTATAATTTAGACAAACATTAACAATATAAACATAATTATACATAAAAATAACTATGTCTAGCAGGTGGCTTGAGCATACCCATGATATTGTATATATCATATGTCTGACTGTGGGTATCAGAAGAATTATGGTTATAAAATTAAAAATTAATTTTCTGAACTTTTATGTCACACGTATACATGGTTATCTACTCAACTCTTTAATATATATATATATATATATATATATATATATATATATATATATGCACGCAGTTGGTCGGCCGGTAGACGGCCGATCAGAAAATGTTCAGACACATGCAAACACAAAGTAAGAGAAGCCCAAAATGTCCCCCGCCTTTGTGACCCATTGTAGTGCTTGTTTAGGTGGTAGAGCAGTCGGAATTGTCGAATTCAGTGTTTTGTTCGACATTCCAACCATGCACACCCTGGACAGTAATAACTGTAAAAATTATGTGTTTCCTAGCCTTTCCTGTAATAACTGATGTAAGTTCATTGCCACAATATAGGGGAGCCAGGGTACTAATCTAGCACATGTATTCCCTATTTTACATAGGTTTGAATCATACATTGTAAAAAATTACCTTTTATCAGTGTGTAAAGTCACACAAAAAAGTCATAAAATTTATACACCCAATACGTCTTAAACATCAAGTCATCTAACAGTTATAGCAGCATAGAAGCCATAAATTAATGCCAACTGACACATTACCATTACAGTTTCATAAACTGCCTTCCTCTCTGTTTGAAATCCAAAATGGAAAACGATTAAAAATGAACAAATAGCTGCATGCTTAAAGTAAGGCTAACACTGCCTTGCTAATAGTAAGAATAAAACCATACTTAAACAAACAAATTATTACTTTAATGTATAAGCGCTTTCGTTTTGTTAAGTCAAAACTTTTTTAGATACAATCAGACATTAAGCCCCAATTTAAACCATTAAAAAACTATGCATTCCCCACCAGACACTGAGACAATTCAATTAATGCTGAAAACATTAATTGTATACAACCTGTTTCTTATTTCCCCAAGAAAATAAACAAATACAAAAAAAAAAAACTATAGATATATATATATATATATATATATATATATGCATATACATACATATATACACACACACCAAAATAAACACACTTATAAACTTTATGAAAACTAATATTTCTACTTATATGACTAAAAAGCCTACCGATTAAGTGCTCTAAGTTTAAGCAAGGGTGTAATAGATGAGCATTGATTAATTCCGGGCCAAGAGTTAGCATTTAATTTCACCTGCCATATCACCTCCCCTTTTTCCAACAATATTCCCTATGGTCCTCCATTTGGATCATTTTCTACCTTTTCCAAAATAAAAAACTTAAAATGATTTCCTGGATATTCTTTAATATGCTTATATAGTGCACCCTTCTTAATATCATAAATATGTTCGTATATCTGATCATGAATACAACATTCATTGTTTCCAACATAAAAATTATTACACAATTGGCATACTGCATAATATATAACCCCTGAGGTTTCACAATTAAACCTATACTTCACAGGTAATTTTATACCATTAGAGGTAAAACAAGAACCTTTCAAGATATATTTACCAAAATTTGCATCTTCCACACCTGCCCATTATTGGATTAATACATGTTGGTACAACAGCCATTTCCAAACATTTTTTTATATTTAAACCTGTTTTATATACGATAATTGGTGCTTGCCTCACATGAATGATTAATGAACTTCTCGATGAAGGGGTGATTGGACACTTTAGTCCCATTTTAAGGATGGGGAATAAACATGGAATCAGTATTATGGAAGGGGACAAGGGAAAATAAGAGAAAATGATGGAAGGTATTTTTCCTATGCTATGATTACTACCTTTAATATGGCGAGTTTGGTTATTAAATAGATTTTTGAATGAGAATTGATCTGTATTGTGGGAAGATAAAAGGATTTATGAGAAGATGGGGCAAGCACCAATTATCATATATAAAAAGGGTTTCAATATAAAAATTGGTTGGAAATGGCCCTTGTACCAAAATGTAGTAATCCTATAATGGGCAGATATGGAAGATGCAAGTTTTGCAAACATAGCTTGATAGGTTCTTGTTTTACTGTTAATGGTATA
>NC_056737.1:1650804669-1650847169 GCF_019279795.1 Protopterus annectens | reverse complement strand
GACATTGTTCGAATGTACAGATGTCTAAACCAAATGTTCAGAAATCTGTACACCGACCAGTGTAAATGTCGAACCGAGCATCTCAGTGCAGTCAAATTTCTAAAATGTTGACTACACTGAAATGCTCCTACCCACCCAACATACTACAACTGGGCCCCCCACACCCCCCTACTTATATATACAAACTCCGAAATTGCACTACAGTGAGGGTAAGGGTACATTTCCCCATCCCCACTATAGTGCAATCTGCACTGCAATGTTGGAGCTGACAACAGTAGCCATTTGCTCTTGTCAGCTTCGGCATTCTGGTGATCACCCAAACAGTTCCACTATCTGGTTTTTGCACATAGTTCATTCATCTAAAAGACGAGCGAACATGTGATAGTAAACCATGCAATATATGCATATTGCAAGGGTTATTTGGAACAATTCTCAGTCCCAGTTTGGATTTCTTTAAAAAGTATAGTTAACATAAAAGTTAAACTATATTTGTTTTGTAGTAATTTATTGTGTATGACATGATGGTTATAATTATCTTTTTTCTTTTTTTTCTCTTGTGCCACCCCTTATCTCTTTTTTTATTTTATATTTGTGATCACAACATTCTGATGTCATAATTTTAGACAACAGACAAAATGATTTCCAGCACAGGGAGGTAGACCAACCAGTGCAGCTTATCCTTCTATCCCTCCAATGGCTGCTGCACTAACACCCATCACATCTGGGGTGCAAACTGGCAGTACTGCCCCTGCATTACCTGGGCTTTCAACATCAGGTAGCATTTCCCCAGCAGCTAGTGCAGTGGTACCCTCCTACAATATTGTTGGAGGTGATGATTGCAGCCAGACATGGTGCGTGACATCATAGAAGGTACCACTGGTGCACTCCTCAGCCATATGGAGGGGATACTCATTGGAATGATGCAAAATCAAAAATGTCAAGCACTCCAACAGGAAGCTGAGTAAAGGGACATTGATGACAGATCTGAGGGTGAGGACTAAATTCTCAGTGTCCCTGATGTTTTATGGGTATGGGTCTCCAATGTCACTTCCTTATTCCTAGTCATGGTGTCCCCCAAACCTTAGTATCCCTCATCATCCTTCTCTGTCTTGTTTTTCCTGTTTGGATGTACCCACTTTCTCACTTACCTGATCCTGACATACCTACATCTGTTTCACCAACATTCCTCTCTTACCAAAACAAAATTAAAAACTAGGCATGTGTCCCACAAAAAAAAAATTCATCCCATACATAGCTCTCCACTGCACACAAGTGTCTTCTCAACACACGTGATCTGGTCCAACTGGCTATACAACATGATTGCATTGTTGCAACATGATTGCATTGTTGCTACCCATATGTGTTGTGGTGACAGTCCAAATTCATCCAATTTGTTATCCATGTTCATATTACACTGTTGTGTTGAAGGAGTAGATATCTATGGTTCTTTACTAATTCCCTCCTGCAAATTCCTATGTTGCTTTTCCTTTGTTCTTCCATCTCTTTGCCCCCATTTTCGCCACTCTCCTATCTTCCCCATTTCCACAACTTTATTCTACTCAAAAATAGAATCACATACCACATACATAAATAATAAATCCCTAATAAAGGCCTTCACTTTTTGTCCTCTGCATTTGTGCAGAGTTTAGCATTGCTCACAAATGCTGAACAACAGCGAATGTCTCTTCGTGTCTTATGACATAATGTGTTTACTTTCACACGATGCTGTTTAATCTTGCTGCACTAAACTAATACACAGTTAAAGAAGAGTAAAGGCACTATTATTAAAAATTACTCTAATATTTATTTAGACTGCCAAATGTACAAAAATGCAAAGCCATATGTGTATTTTTGGCATAAATAAATTGACTGATGTCCATTTTCATATAGTACTTCACTGTAGTCATTGCCTGTCACATTTGCAAAAAATATCACCTTTACTTATGTCATGCCATCCTTAAAATGTGTAATACAATTAGATTGAGATGGATTTGAATCTTGTGGCATTTGTCCCCAAAAAATACCATCATGCTATTACGCCTGCTGCCAAAGGAAAAGCTAAGCAGCATTTTTTTTCTTGCACACAGTACTGCCCAAAGTGATGACTGCCATGCTTTGCCATTTAGTATGCTTGTGCAGAGAAAGCAACAAAAAGTAAAATAATCCAACCAAGAATCAAAAAAAAAGAGGCAGAAGTGAAACCAAGAATCTTTTATTCTACAACAATGAACACTTTTCTCCAAATTACATGGAATTAATCAGAAAAATGCCATTGAGGATACAAGTAACAAGTCATATGTCAAGTTAACAAAGAAGCTGGTTAATTAATATGCCCTCTTTGCAATTTATAGAACCCTTTCAAAAAACATAGACATTAAGTTCAATCACAAAAAATACAATCATTTTTTTTGAGTAGACCAAAAAACAAAATTGAAAACAAACTGTGTACGGATTGCTGTTCATGTATTCATACTTTGTCAGTTATATTTTGCCAGATAAACTTGCTTAATTATGAAGGCTTTTAGAGGTTTACTGCATTTTGCACACTAACAGGTGCTTTAGAGTTTTTACTTAAAAAGTATTTGGGCTACTCAAAAAATTGATTGTATTTTTGTAATTGAACTTGACAATGTGCATGTTTTTTTCAAAAAAACTGTAAAGGGCTCTTTAAAGAGAGAGGGCACAGTAATTAGCCAGCTTCTTTGTGAACTTGATGTGTGACTTTACTTGTTAAGTGCGTGCACGATGGCCGTTTTTTTTTTTTTTTTTTTTATGAAGTCCATATAATTTGGATGAAAAAGCTCATTGTTGTGGAACAAAAGAATCTCGGTTTCACTTCTGCCTCCTCCTTTTGGATTCTTGGTTTGATTATTTTACTTTTTGTTACTTAGTTTTGGCATGGAAGGGGACACATTAGGTTATACTGAGATGAATAGCTACCAGTTTCAACAAGAAATAAAAGCTTCTATTGCTAACCTGACATTGTTGGTTAACCAGTTATTACAACAAGTAACTGCTGTTTCTCAGGTACAGAATAATCATTGACAAGGCACTTACCCTAACAGTGTGCCTTTCTGTGCTTTATCACAAAGTACAAATGTTTCTTTTATCATCCAAGCTGAAAGTACTAATGTTGCCTTAACTTCAGGGGAGAACCTGCAATGCATGATAACATATAGTAAATGAAGTGAATGAAGCAGGCACTAACAGGTCTGCAGCTCCAGGGGATCCTACAATGCCATTCACATTTTCACTCAGTCACTGGTTAAAGGATGGGGGTGAATGGAGAACCAGAGCACAGGAACAGAGATAGGAATGAAGGGCATTAGACCAGCTGCTAAAACATTTTCAGGATTTGGTTTTGAAATATAAAAAGCTTCAATTAGAGAACTGCTATTTAAAAGAATGCGTGAGGAGAAAGCAAATTCTGAAAGGACTATGCTGCTGGAAGTATCCTAATGGACTTAAAAAGAAGGACTCACCTTTACACTATGAGTTGATTTCTTTATTTAACCATCATAGTTGTGAGTTGTTTAATGTGTTAATTAATGACAATGAGAGACAACGTTTTGTATTAGGTAATGATATAGCATGATTGGATGAGAGCATTCAGTAAGATTTGCTGTTTGAAGCTAAATTTAATTTGTACAAAAATATCTTTGTCACTGTTGATATGTTGTATTAGTGAGTTAAACAGAGACATAACATAATATGAGAATGGTCAGGCCTACTCCCCTCCACCACTTATAAAGGGTCAGGTAGTAAGTAATGGTACAAACAATACCAACAATGTTAATTCTGATACCTAGATGGAGGAAATAGAAGACAGTTATGAATTTGAAGATGTAGCTGACCCTTTTGAGTACCCCTTTGAGGAGGTCCCAGAGGTTGTTGAACAAAAGGAGGGAGAATTATAGGCACAACAACAACTGCAAGCTGGGAAGTACAGAGGTAGGGGGAGAATGAGAGGGAAGAGGAGATTTTAAAAGTTGTTTATAATTCCAAGGGTGACTTTAAAATCTTTAACTATAGTGATGCCCCAGTTACTATTGAATGGGCTGACCTACTGCATAAAGGTTTGACCTTTGTCTCAACAAGAGGGGCTGATGTAGTGGAGATGTTGCTACAATTTAAACTTTTTTGTAGGAAACTTGGATTTGCTTTTTTGTTTAGGGTGAAAAATCTTGACACATTTTCAGGCATGAAAAGACCCAGTACCTTTATTCCACCTATATACCCTCTGGTTGGTATTTTTGAAAAAAACTGCAAAAATGACATTCATATCAAGAAGAAAAGATAGAAACATGGAAGGGGACCCACTCTGATCTTTCAAAATGGGAAGAATAACTACTAAATAGCATTAGTACTGACACAAATATGAGAGTGATGAAACCTGATAAGGACGGGGGATATTTGTGATGAATTCAAATGATTGTGTTAGCAAAATGTTCTTTTTATTATACACTGACACACACAAATTTCAAGGAATGAGTTAAATATAGCTCATAAAAAATATCAATTTGATGTTAGAGGACATGTTGTTGAACCAAGAGATTTCTCTTGCCCTAAGATACCCACCATATTTGCTACCCAAACATTCATAAGAATTTGAAGAACCCTCCCTTATGTCCCATCATGGGATTTATTCTGGCAACCTTTGTTTTTTGCTATCAGTGTCTGTGATATGTATTCAGTTATTCCCCATCAAGAAGGACTAGAATTATTTTTTTAGTTCCTCAGGATACAAAACTGTTACAAAACTCAGAATTAACTTCAGCTAAGTTGTCCATACTTATACACAATAACAGTATGCAATGTGTTTTGTTTTATGCCAGATGTATTTCTCTGTTGTTATGGTTATATGTTTTGTTTTACATTTCTTTATTTTTTCGCATTGTTATTTTGATTTATAATGTGCCTATATATATTTATACACATTTGTTAATTTCTGTATATGGGTGTGACTGTACTGCTTAGAATACAAGTTGGGGTTTATTCATGATTTTACAAAGTTAAAACCAAACTGTGTAGGAATTGCTGTTCAAGTATTCATACTTTGTAAGTTATATTTTGTTAGCTAAACTTGTTTAATTGTTAAGGCTTTTAGAGGCTTAGTGTGTTTTGTACACTAATAATAGGTGCTCTAGAGTTTTTCTTAAAGTATTTGGGCTACTCAAAAATTGATTGTATTTTTTGTGACTGAACTTAATGTGTATGTTTTTGCAAAAAAACTGTAAAGGACACTTTAAGTTGCAGAGAGGGCACATTAATTAACCAGCTTCTTTGTTAACTTGACATGTGATTTGTTACTTGTATTTAATGAGTTGTGTGCATGATGGCAGTTTTTTTCAGATGAAGTCCATATAATTTGAATGAAAGCGCTCGTTGTTGAATAAAATAAAATCTTCATTTTAATTCTGCCTCCTTTTAGATTCTTGTGCAGAGAAAGGCAAACAGATAGAAATATCACTATTTTCCCATTTAAGCAGACACCAGTGTTTGTTTGTCTATTAATTCTGTGCAAAAGGGAAGGTAAAATCAACATCCTTAATATTCTAAAAGTTATGACACAGCATTTCCAATATAAACTACACTGTGAACACCATAGTATCTGTCAGTGAGATATATCCTAGCATATATGCATAAGTAATTCCAAAGTTCAAGTTGTATTCATTAAATGTGAAATTCACATGGGCAAACACTTTGCTATCGATGTTGCAAAACAGAAGGTCACTAGTGCACTATGGAAAGAGCTGATTGGCATGTATTACTATGTTTACTGCTAGTCTTTATTAGATAATCCATGTAAAAACACAACCAAAGGGAAGGCACTTGTTAATGAGTGAACACATATATTTACTCAGATTCATGTGTGCTCTGCATCCATGCACTTGAAAATGGATATGTCAGTAGTAGTAGTAGTTCCCAAATGTCATCTACACTACAAAAATAAATAGCACAACTGCATTGTTACATCATCTAAAGCTTTATACTGACAATAGACATTCAGATTGTTGTATACATGTCTTAATGTGGACATGAATTCATCACAAATATGAACACAACTACATCCACAGGTTGTATCCATGCTGATCACAAAACGTGTGTGTGCATGTGTGCCTGTAAGTTTGTAATGCAGACAACATATTGATAAACAGGTGCATATGTCTTACTTCTGCAACATGCATTCCTGACAGCTTATTGCACCTAGTTCGAGAAGCTGTTTTTTGAAGTATAGCTGCACTTTGGAACCACAACAGAAAATAAAAAATTCCACACATCACTCTCATAACAGGATATGTTATCTACATCATATAATGATGAGGTCATCATCTATAAAGACCAGTATGACAAGCAAAAGCATTCTGTGGGGATTGCACAATAAACTACTGTGTTCTGCAGATGGGAACATAATAGTTAGTTGTGGGTTAACTTACTGCAACATCCACATTGTGTGGGTGTCTTAATGTATGTCAAAGTGTGTGTGCATAGTCAGAAGAGCATGAGCCTGTATCCTGCTGTCAGCAATCCAGTCCAATGGACAACAAATATTTTGACAGTTGTACACGCCTACGCATCCATTTCATACAGGCTTCACGACATTCTTCCAAACATACAGTGATGATGTCATCTGTTATAAATTGTCACGCAACAGTGTTAAAGTCAGTCTTGTGCCATAGAACTTGTGTTAAACACTGTGTTCTCTAGCTTATGTAAATAGTTTGTAGGCAACTGGTGTCTGTGTTTGTGTGTGTGTGTGTGTGTGTGTGTGTGTGTGTGTGTGTGTGTGTGTGTGTGTGTTCATAGGTTCACAGGTTCATAGGTAGGTAGGTACTAGGGCCTATACAAGCCTAGCCAAAAGCTACACTGGCTTTCGCCACCCAAGAAAATTATTTTCCTGTGCCCTGTCGAACAGAGCCACAGAGGTGATCCCCAGGGTGAATTTTCTATTTTCCATCCAACCATCAAGATTTTTCTTGAAGAGTCCTAATGAGGAGCTTTGTTTGATATAGGTAGGTAGTTTGTTCCAGAATAATGGAAGTCTCTGGGACAGGAATCTATCCCTCCAGCATGTTCTGTTTATTGTGGTGACAAGGTTTAGGGCCCTAGAGCATGTAGTTCAGAGGGACTGGTATTTCTTTAAGTGAAGCATGTCCAATAGCTCTGGGTTTGACATAGCTTTGTATGTTAGGTAGGGATTGCCTCTGAGTAGGCGATATGCGACTGAGTATAGCTGGAGTTTTTTTAGACTGTGTGCAAGGGCATCTGTTTGAGGCCAGTAATCCTCTTTTTGAGGTATTTCTGTGGCCTTTCCAGTTGCTGCAGATATATGGTGAGGTACATACCAAAAGGGGCATTGTACTCTATAATGGGTCTAATTAGTGATGAGTAGAGGGGAACAATGACCTCTTTTTTCCTGTATGAGAAACCTTTTGTGATGAGGTGTGCCATGTAGAAAGATTTCCTGACTACTGTGGCAATGTGATTACCAAGGAGAGACTACTCTCCACCTGTGTCTCAAGGTCTCTTATCACACTTTTGGTGTTAAGTAGACTACCACCTATGTAGTAGCTCATTGGGCTAGCTCATTTACCAAAGGGGATGAAAATGCACATTTTGGAATTGAGCTTGAGGCCATGGCTTTGACATCAGGCATCTGTCTCAGTGAAGCCCTTTTGTAGGATATCCACATCATTAGGAGTTTCAATAGTGTCTCCTAGTTTGCAGACATCTGTGAACTTCATTAGCCAAAGACCTCCTGTGTTAGCCTGTACTTCAGAAAAGTAGATGCCAAACAGGAGAGGACCCAGGACTGAACCCTGTGGTACTCCATTTGTCACTGGTCTGAAGTCGGATTTGGAGTCTGCTACTTTCACATTGTGGGTTCTGTCAGTGAGGCATTTGGCAACCCATCTTGTGACATAAGGATCTATACCTAGTTTAGTGAGTTTATCTATAATTCCAGAGTTGGGGATGGTGTCAAAAGCCTTGGCGAGATCTAGATAGGCTGTGTGAACCACCTTACTCTCGTCTACGGCTTTGGTGACTACTTCAAAGACGTCAATCAGGTTTAAGAGACATAACCTGCCTTTTACATACCCAAACTGGGTGGGGTCCAGAGTTTGGAGATATCCAATGTCTTTGTTTATAAGTTCCATGATGATACGCTCCATGGCCTTGCAGACCAGGTTTGTTTGGCTAATGGGGTGGTAGTTCCCAGAGTCCGTGGTGGCTCCTTCTTTGTAGAATGGGATAACCATCACTGTGCGCCATTCAGTGGCCACAAAGCCTGAGGTGAGGCTGTGATTGAACATGGTGCTTAGGTGAGGTGCCAGTTCATTCTGTAGTTCATGTAGAACACAGCCTGGGATGTTGTCATGTCCCATGGATGCTGTGTTCTTGGCTTTGGAGAGTGTGTTTTTTACCTGTGCAGCCATGATTACAGGAACTTTGCATTCTTCTGGTATAGAGATGGGACCTTTAGGGGGTGAGGGGGGGTAAAGTTAGCACTGAACCTATCTGCCAGGATGTTGGCAATATCAGTTGGTTCTGTATATTTAGTGTCATTGTGCTGCAACTCAGAGCAGATCTGAGTGTTGCCATTGATATTCCTGACATAGCTATAGAATGCTTTGTGGTTGTCTTTAAAATCAGTGGCAATATTTGTTTTCATAACTAGCTTTGGAGGATTTTATGAGGGATCTCAGCTTCTTACTGAGGCTGACCAGGGAGTTCTTCAAGTCATGGGATTTTACTCTTTTTTGCAACAGTTTCTTTCTTCTGTTGTAGAGTTTGTTTATGGCAGGGGACCACCAGATTGGCTTCCTTTTTTTGAAGGATAGCATCTTGGTTATGTTAGGGATTGCACAATCCATGTACTCGTGTCAGTGCTTATAAAGTGCATTTGTGTAGGATTCAACAGTCGTACCTCTATTGTCCATCTGCATGGGTGTCATGAAGTTTGCAACTTCTGTCTTAAGAAGCGTGAAGTTGGCTTTGGAGAAATTTTTTATGGCGGTTTCCCTAATGGGGGTGTGGGCGGGGTGTGGATGTCTAGGCTGATTAGCTTGTGGTCAGATCTGACCAACAAGGAATTGACCTCTGGTGTGGATCACCGGTCACCCATGTAGATAATGACCAGGTCTAGGATATTGCTGCCCCTGGTGGGGGTTGTGGATAAGTTGATCCAAGGCATTGGAATTTATGAATTCCAGAAAACATTGAGCAAAAGAGTTGGTACATGAGTAGTTTTCCCAGTTAATGGTGGGGTAGTTGAAATCAGCCATTATTAGGTGTTGGGTTGTACCCTAATATTTTCCAGTTTATCAAGAAATGAGGAGTGAGAATCCTGGGGCATGGTGGGGGATCTGTAGCAAGTTACAATTTGGATTGTGGTCTTGCCCAGAGTTATTTGCACTTGGATAATCTTGGATGCATTATGCTGAGCAACTAGCCTGGAGGTGTGGATGTCCTTAATGAATATGGACACATCTCCACTTTTAGTGTTTTGGTCCAGTTTAGTTGGCCAAAAGGTGTGGTGTGAATTATAACCTGGTAATGCAGGAGTGCTCTCTGGAGTCTTGAACCAGGTCTCTGTCACTGCACAGATATGTGTACATAGAAGAGCATAAGTCTGCATCCTACTGTCAACAATCCTGTCCCATGGATAACAAATATTTTGACTGTCATGCATGCCAACACATCCATTTCATACAAGCCTCCCAACATCTTCTACCAAACATACAATGATGATGATGGAGTCTTGAACCAGGTCTCTGTCACTGCACAGATATGTGTACATAGAAGAGCATAAGTCTGCATCCTACTGTCAACAATCCTGTCCCATGGATAACAAATATTTTGACTGTCATGCATGCCAACACATCCATTTCATACAAGCCTCCCAACATCTTCTACCAAACATACAATGATGATGACATTCATTATAAATTGTCCAGCAAGTGTATAAAAGTCAGACTTGTGTTTTGAGGCTTGCATTAAGTATTGTGTTGTCTGTCTTGTGTAACTAGTTAGGTAGGGGTTTTAATCTCACTGCAGACATCTAGTGTGTGTGTGTGTGTGTGTGTGTGTGTGTGTGTGTGTGTGTGTGTGTGTGTGTGTGTGTGTGTGTGTGTGTGTGTGTGTGTGTAGTCAGAAGACCATGTGTCTATATATTATGGTCAGCAAACAAGTCCTCTTGAGAACAAATATTTTGACAGTCATACATGCCTACACATCCATTTCATACAGGCCTCCCAACATATTCTACTAAACATGCAGTGATGATATCATCTGCTGTAAATTGTCCAGCAACATTAAAAAAGTCAGGCTTGTGCCATGGTGTTTGCAGTAAGTACTGTGTTCTCTAACTTGTGTAACTATTTAGTAGGGGTTCTGATCTCACTGTAGTCAGCTGTTGTGTGTGTATGCATAGCCAGAAGAGCATGAATATGTGTCCTACTGCCAGCAATTCAGCCCCTGACATTAATACATGCCTACCCATCAATTTCATAGAGGCCGTGAAACATCTTCTACCAAACTTACAATGATGATGTCATCCACTATAAATTATCTAGCAACAATGTAAAAGTCAGACTTCTGCTGTGGCACTTGCATTACATACTGTGTTTTCTAGCTTGTGTAACTATGTAGGTAGGAGGTTTAATCTTACAGCAGTTGTATGGCATGCATGTGCATTATTAGAAGACCATGAATCTAATTTTACTGTCAGCAATCAATCCTATACAGAATAAGTATTTTGAGAGTCGTGCATGCCTACACATCCATTTTCTACAGACCTTGCAACATCTTCTACCAAAATACTTTGATGATGTCATCTGCTCTGAATTGTTCAGCAACAGTGTGAAAGTTAGACTTGTGATGTTGTACTTGCATTAAGTATTGTGTTCTATAGCTTATTTAACTCATTAGGTTCTAATCTCATTACAGTCAACTGATGTGTGTGTGTGTAATCAGAAGAGCATGAGTCTGTATTCCATCTATCAGCAATCCAATCTCATAGAGAACAAATATTTTGGCAGTCATACATGCCTACGCATCCATTTCATATGAACCTCCCAACATCTTCCATCAAACATACAATGATGATGTCATCTGTTATGAATTGCCCAGCAACAGTGTCAAAGTCAAACTTGTGCTTTGGTACTTGCACTAAGTATTGTGTGCTCTGTCTTGTGTAACTAATTAGGTTCAAATCCCATTGCAACCAGCTGGTGATGTGTGTGCTTGTAGTCAGAAGAGCATGTGTCTGTATCCATCTATCAGCAATCCCATCTCATAGACAACAAATATTTTGACAGTAGTACATGCCGTCATATCCATTTCATATGGGCCTCACAACATCTTCTATGAAATATAAAATGAAGATGTCATCTGCTATAAATTGTCTATCAACAGTGTATTAGACAGATTTGTGCTATGACATTTTCAGTAATTATTGTGTTCTTCAGCTTGTGTAACTAGGTAAATAGGGGTTCTAATCCCAGTGCAATTAATGTGTATGTTTGTGTATCTCTGTATGTTTACATAGTCAGAAGACCACGAGTCTATACCCTATAGTCAGCAATCCAGTCCCATGAAGATCAAATATTTTGACAGTCATACATGCCTACTCATCCATTTCATACAGGCCACCCAACATCTTCTCCTAAACAAAGAATGATGATGTCATCTACAACAAATTGCCCAGCAACAATGAAAAGTTGGAGTTACGTTGTGGCTCTTGTGTTAAATACTTTGATTTGTTGCTTGTATAATTAGTTAATTAAGGGTTCTAATCTCACTACAGTCAGTTGTTGTGTTTGTGTTCAATTAGTTCACATTCTAGACACCATTTTAGAACAGCATGTGAGAGACTCCTACTACCGTTTTCTTCTCACCAGAGACTGCTGATATCTGCTATAAAGTGTTGTCTGACACTATAAAAACCAAACTTGTACTGTAGTGCCTGCATTAGTACTGTGCTGTCTAAGGAGTTAGGTAGGGGTTCTAGTCTCATTGTACTCAGCTTGTGTGTGTGTTTGTATTCAGTTAGTTCACATTCTAGTGACCACTTTAGAACAGCATGTGAGACACTCTTACTACCATCTACTTCTCACCAGACACTGATGTCATCAGCTATAAATTATTGTCTGACAATAAGAAAACCAGACTTGGACTGTGGCACTTCCGTTAAGTGCTGTGTTCTGTAGATAGTTAGGTAGGAGATCTAATCTCATTAGAGTCATAGGCTGTTTTTGTGTTTGTCTGTGTGTGTGTGTGTGTGTGTGTGTGTGTGTGTGTGTGTGTGTGTGTGTGTGTGTGTGTGTGTGTGTGTGTGTGTGTGTTCTTTCAACAATCAGTCTGGTAATAATTTTAGAATGGCATGTGCGTCCACAGTTATGTCATACACTCCTCCAAACATCTTGTTAACAAACACTGATATCATCCTCTATAAAGTAAACACTGACACAGTTTAATTCAAGATTTTGCTGTGGCATTAACATTAACTACTGTATTCTGCAGCTTCTGTACCTTGAAAGTTAGAGTTTTAAACTGGCAAATGCAACTTGAGTGTGTATTCATTCAAATGATATTTTTGAGACAATTGTGACTCCACATCCATGTCAGACACTGCTCCTAACATCATCTTCTCAGCATACAGTGATGCTATCATTCTCTATAAAGTGCAACATGACACTGTTAAAGCCAGACATATGTGGCAGTGCTTGTGTTGCATTGTAAGGAGTCCACCTTCTATACCAACAGAGGTTGCTGTTGTTGTTGTTGTTGTGTCTTTTGGCTTTTCCAGGTTAGGGGTCACCACAGCGGAACTCCGGTCCACTAATGATTGGCAGCAGATTTTTACGTGCCAAGTTGCCAGCCCTGATGCACAACCTTCAACGAAGGTACGCCCATTCATGAATGTCTCCACACAGAAGATGCTCTAGCTGAGAATCGAACAGGACAATGTCTTACTGTGAGGTGACAATGCTACTGCAGCACCACCACCGCAGTGTAGTGTTCAAATCAGACACCGTCTACTGCTATGTGTGAGGTTAGTGTTAAATTACAATCATTGTATGATCTTTTGAATCTCTTTTCATTTCACTACCACTTAGGAGAACCTTTAACATAACCCCATGAATCCAATACCCATTTTTCCCTCTGACCACATGACATCCTTCCTGCAAAGGACTGGAGGATGTCCTCATCTCAAAGATGTATACGTACGTGATGAAGCAGAGTCCTTCCACATGTCTCTGCAAGCCATCTTCAAACTACTGTCTGTAATTCTTTCATGGTGTGGTGCACATGTCACATATGGACAGAGGCAGTATGTAATGCAATCAAACAAATATGCACATAGCCTTACTATCTTCTGCCATACAGATATATATATTTTTGTTTCAATGGTATAATAATGTTTATGTTTTTATGTGATGCTGGCAGTTAGTCTAGTAATGTCCTATGACCCTATGCACATGTCACATGTCAATGTTGCTGTTATCCACATGTGCTGTGTGGAGGTGTGGGTATACAGTAGCTCTACAAGAGGGTATTACAGTCTGTGATGTGAGATAATGTATTGATTGCTGCTGCTGCCATTTGATTACATATTCCTTCAATAACAGCTGTAGTAATATGCCTCCTGGGAACTATTGACATGAGATGACACTATGTATATTGTTGGCTTAGTGAGTCACATGTTTTTATAGTGGAACATATCAACATTCTAAGCATTTCACATTCAACCATCACAGTGACATCTGCAGTATGGCACGTGTATACCTACCATCAATACATTCTCTGTGACATACATCAATATAAAGTCATACTGATACATGGGCACATAATTCTTGTGTCATTCACATGTTTTAATTCTGTGATATACACAAACATAACACATGTTTTCATTCAATTGCAACCTTGTGGAATTTATTATATGTGCAATTGTGTTGCTATTCTCAGGGATTAATGAGGTGGTCTGCAGCAGTGTTGTGTGACTATCAGCATTTGTATCAGGAACTGTTCTGCATGAGCTACATCCAACTCATTTTTAATGTGTCTGTCGCTCATCCCACTCTAGCATAGATGACAAGCAGGCTGGATATATCGCATATTTGCTTAATGCATAGAAATGTATCAGGATGGATAGCAGCATCATAAAATAGAAACATACTGGTTAATAGACAGACCTTGCATGCATACATGCTTAGATCTCAACAGCTAACTACAAAATGGCAGTCAGACTTGCACGTGCTTAGTATTTATACACTTGTGCAAACTCTTGGATAGCTTCTTAAAGGTACATACACACACATTGATCTACATCCTACCTCTTAAAAAGATTGTAAAAACAGTATTAGAGTTAGACATACATTGCTATAGACATTAGACATAAAATATTCTTGTCCAAATTGCCATGTATCTGTTACAAGGTTTAGAGATACAATCAAATCTCGTAATATAACAATCTGGGCTAAATTTACAAGGGCAGTCTTTGGTGAGCAACTTGTATCAGGAACGTATGGATTCATCACAGGAACAGGAATGCCCTCTGGAACTTCCTCAGAAATTGGAACACCAGACAACTCACTCTGTGATAAAGAGTCTTTCTCACAGGCTATGTGCTGTGGTATAGGCTCAAACACCGGCCTCAAATATTTCTGATTTCTCCTAAAGTCTGCTCCTTTTGATTTCACAATGTATGGTCTTGGCTTTGGGCAAATATTCTTCATGAAACCAATCTGATCATAACCTATGGACATTTGTATCTTCACCACTTCTCCTTCTCGTAATAGATTAAGCGGTTTGCTGGTCTTATCATAGTTGTACTTTTGGGTTAGGCATTTCTTCAACAGGTTGGGTTTCACTGAGATGTTGTTCTTGACACATGGAATCAACAATTGACTACTGATTGGTAATGTGGTTCTGGTTTGTCTTGACAGAAGTCCCTGAGTGGGTGAACCAAGATGTTTATCATGAGGAACATTTCTGATATTCAAGCGATTCAGGAAACCATTACTATTATCTCATTTTGACTTCTCTAGTAACTATTTTGCACTTTGAACTGCATGTTTTGCCAAACAATTTGACTGTGGTTATTCAGGGCTACTTGTGATATGAGTAAAGTCCCATTCTTTGGCAAATCTTTTGAACTGCTGGCTTGTAAAATGTGTGCTGTTGTCAGAAATAACTTTGTGCAGACTACCATACATTGCAAAATGATGCTTTATCTTAGTAATGACAGTAGTGGATGCTAGATTGGAAAGTAGGTCAATCTCAAACCAAATGGTGTAAGAGTCTAATAACACCAATCAATGTTGACCATTCCACTAAAAAAAAGGTTGGTGGCGACTGTCGACCAAGGTAGTTCAGGAATCTGGTTTACCTCAAGCTGTACTTTCTGTTGATATAGCTTTGTACTGTTGCACATGGAACAAGATAAAAGTACTCTCTCAATGTCTAGTGACATAGAAGGCCAAAATACTAGACCTCTTGGCCTTCTTTTGGTATAGTCAGTTCCTGTGGGACCATGATGCAATATAGTAATATACTCTTGTTGCATTGACTTTGGATCAATTACTTTCAGACCTTTCATAGTGATAGCATTGTCAGACAAAATCTCATCTTTGAATGGAAAATAAGGTTGGACATCTTTGAGGTAAACTAGATGGCTATGATGGCCATCCTTGATTGATAAAGTGGTTGAGCCTTTGTAAAACAGGATCTGCGACTGTGTGATCTTTCAACTCATCAAGACATGTGGAAGAAAAATTTCTCACTTCTGTGACTTCAAAATCAAGGTTCTCATTCTCGTGCTGTTCTGTGGTGTTTCTGGCCAATCTGGATAATGTATCAGCAAGATAAATAAGTTTGCCTTTCTTGTAGACAAGAGTGAAATTATACTTTTGCAATCTCAGTATAATTTGTTGCAGTCTGTCTGGAGCTGAATGCATAGGCTTTCTTAAGATAGTGACTAGAGGTCGGTGGTCTGTTTCGATCTGGACAGGTCTATCATAAACATAATCATGGAACTTTCAAACATGCAAACACAATTGCCAAAAGCTCTTTCTTGATCTGAGCATAATTTCAGTTTGGGTAAGATTTCTCGATGCATAGGCTACAGGCTGATCCTTTTGTAGAATGACTGCACCTAGACTGAATTTTGAAGCATCACAGAAAAGAGTAATGCTTGTGAACATCATAGTATCTGAGAGTTGGTGGACTTGCAATTATCTGTTTCAGGACATTAATTGCTCTTTGGTATTGCTGAGACCAAGACCATGATAGACTTAATGTGTCAGCTCTCTGAGTGGTGCTGATAGTTGGGTCGAGTCTGGAATTAACTTGCCTAGATAGTAAATCATTCCAAGAAAATGTTGCAGGGCTTGAACATTGTCTGGAACTGGCATCTAGAGATTGTCTGTTTCTTTAGAAGGATCCGGTCGTAAGCCTGAACTGGTAAACAAATGACCAACATAAGTAACTTCTGGTAGCCTGAATTTGCATTTCTGTGGATTGAGCTTAAGATTGACTTGACATGCCTTTTCCAGAACTTTTCTGAGATTTCTGTCATGCTCAACTTCACCATGACCTCCTACTAATATGTCGTCTACTATAATAGCACAAGGATACCGAGAAAAAAATTGCTCCATTGCACGTAGAAAGACTTCACTTGCAGAACTTATTCCAAACGGCATTGTCAAAAGTCTATACCTGCCAAATGGTTTACTGAAAGCAGTGAGCAATGAGGATTTCTTGTCAAGCTGAATTAGCAAAATGAACTATTTGCATCTAAAACAGTAAAAACTGTCATTTGGCATCAAGGATGTGGCTTCTTTGACTGTGCACATTGGATGATGAGGTATTTTTAGTGCTTTGTTCAAATCTTTTGGATAAATACATATTCTGTTGTCATCTGAGCTTTTCTTATGAGCTACCATCATGGAAGACACCCATTCAGTTGGAGTTGCAACTGGACAAATCACACCTTGTCACACCATTTTATCTAACTTGGTTTTGACTCTGTCCTGCATGGCTATTGGAAATTGTTATGCTGACTTGATAACTGGACTTACCTCTGGGTCTAACTTCATGGAGTACACAGCTGGAAGCTGCACTAATTTGTCTTCACAAAGATCAGCATAGATAGAAAAAATGTACTGGGCAAAATTAGAGTAGTGGTCTTTTAAGCTAACATGATGGACTTCCTTATTAAATGAAAGCAGTCTCATTTTCAAACTATGTCTGAGCCCTAATAATGACTGGACATGCTTTTTGACCACATAAAATAATAAGCCGTAGCTTCTCCCAGCAGAGTAACATGAAAGTACTACTGAGCCTTCAGTTTGAATTTCTTCACCTTCAAAAACAACAAGCATCGCACACCTTGCCAAATCAGGCATTTCACCATGACACACTCTAGCAAATGTTTCTTCTGATATAACATTGCACTTGGAACCTTTGTGAACTTTGAGCTCCATAGGTTTGCCATTTATCCAAATAGTACAAAATACTTCATTCTTTGCCCTTAAATCTACTGCATTGACTGTTTCATAAAGCACTGACACACCATCAACATAAAGAGTAGGGTTGCAGCTCTCTAATTGATCAATTTATTTCTTAAAATGTTCCCTCAATAAAAGAATGTGAGCCTTTTTAATTATAAAACCTTTTCAAATGATTCCGTTTATTGCATTTTTGGCATTGCTGACCAAAAGCTAAACATTTTTCATTTTAGAGTCATGATTTCCACCACAGTTATGACAGTTGGCAATTAATTTGTTTGTTGACTCACTCTTATGCTTCACTGAGACTGTGCAAAATCTGGAATTTGTTGGAAAGGTCTGGGGTTTACCAGTGAGTGCTGCAGGGACTACAGTTACTGCAATGTGCTTGGACCTGTTTAATTTTAATTACATGTTGCATACTATCAACATGAACATTGTCACAGTGTCTTCTAGAGCTATTCTCAGTTGTAAGCATATTTGTGTGTTTTTCTGTGAGCTCATATATCTGACAAATCTCAATGGCCTTATTCAAAGTTAAATCATTGTCATGAAGCAAAATCTTTCCCACAGCATCATCTTTTATTCCACACACAAGCCTGTACTTTATTAACTCATCCCTTAAATCACCAAATCTGTACATTTTGGCATTATTTTTCAAGTCAGTTATATATGCTGCAAAAGTTTCTTGAGGCTTTCAATCCCTTGTGTAAAATAAGTGCCTTTCCATTGTAACATTTGTCTGGGGGTTACACATGTCTCTAGATTTATATTTGAAGCACTCAGGTTCCTCCCTTGACTTAGCCTGTACAACAATATGAAGGTCAATATTATATTGCCGAAAACTTAAAATCATGAGCGCTCACATGAGCGAATATGCAGGTATTCGAAATCGCTATTGTGGAAGGCTGCACCCCCCCACTCCACACTAAATATATACTTCAACTCTGAGATGACGCTACAGTGAGGAAAAGGCAAATATCCCAATCTCCCCTGTACTGCAATCCAAAAAAAATGAATATCAAATATCTACATTATCGCTCATGTGAACATTTGAGATTTTAAGTTTTCGGCAATCTAAAGTAGACCCCAGTATGATGGTTCTCCCCCTCTCCTGCATAGATAGCAGGTGCATACACAAATGAATGTTCCCTTTGTATGGCTTCTGACCCAGCAAGATTAACCAGAATAAATGCCTGGTTAATCTGTCATCTTTATCGGAAAATGCATACTGTTGCTCAGACATGCTCCAGTTCTCAGCAATATTACTATAAAACACAAGTGCATCTGCCATGCCCACGAAGTATGTACAAACACACTGAAAATATGGCCCTTGTAATTATGTATGAACATACTGTTTTGTGAGCTTGCAATAACACGCAAATGCTCTGTAATGGCTGTATTCTGCAAAATAACTTTACTGTAATACTGCACAAACAGGTGGAAACTTTCTACACTTCTGATAACTCAGATATCTTTGATTAATATGAAAAATATGGATTTGTTAGGCATGAATTGAAAAATGCAGTCATTTCTTCTTATTTTTTTTTTTTTTTGTTTTATGCAATTCAGACTTTATTTCAAACATTTCCATAGTAATTTGAATATTTTTATCAATATTGGACATATCGGTTTATGAGAATATCATTTGGAATGTTCTGTATGCCTCATTTCATATTTTGAAAATAAGAAATAGTACTGAGGAAGTTTTAATATCTGCATTTCCTTTATGACCTGTTTTGCGAAGTATGCATACAGTAAGGATGATTCACTTCTCTGTATTCCTTCAGGTCCAATCAAGCATCTCTTGAACTCAAACTGAAAGATTTGGATTCCATCCTGGCTTTAAGTCATTTTGGACATGCTGCTTCTGATACTATGTCCTTTTAGACATGCCACTTCTGACACCACATCACTCATCACTCTCTAACATAGATGACAAGTAGATGGGGTTTTTTGTTTAGATGCTTTAATACATGAAAATTAATCCAAATGGATAACAGCATCATAAAATACAAACAAACTGGTTAACAGACAGACCTTGCAGCCATACATGCTTACATCTGAACAGCTAATTACGAAATGGCAGTCAGACTTGCACATGTTCAGTACGTATACACTTGTGCAAGCCCTTGCATAGTTTCTTAAAGTTACATATACACATTATTTTACAGTGTCCATATATGGTATCAGGTCACTCACACAGTTTTCCAATGAAAAACATATAGTCATATATATGTTGTGCAACTGATTTAATTACGTGACATTGGTAGAGTTGTATGACTGTGTGAATAGGCTGTATTTGGACGTGTTGTCACAAATCATTTTTTTTTAAATAAGTGTGGAATGTTAAGGGGAATACACAACAAAGCATAGAGCTGTTTGTGGATGCCACCACCCATACTCAACTGGAAAATAATAGACATTCTGCAAGCTGGCAGTTTGTCTCAAAATGCAGCCCCCTGTCCCCACTGTCCATCAGCCAAAGTATACATGCAAACATTATTCTGTTTATTTTCTCAGGAGAGCAACTCATCTGTGCATTCTCTAAGGCTAAAAAACATAGAATCAGTGGGCCCTGACAGCATCCCGGTTTGCCTGTGCAATAATTTAACACCTGATGTAGCAGATACACTTGGATCCCTACTTAAACCCTGCCTCCAGACAGCTTATATTCTGGCAGAAGGATGCAGAGCAACAGTCATCCATCTGAATAAGGTGGAGGGGGAGGCATCACCTAATGGGGGGAAGTATAGACCCATAAGCCTGACTGTCCTCATCTGTGAAGCAGACCAAAGACTCATCATGGACCTTATCAAAAAGGACACAGGTAATCTTTTGTCTGTACACCCAACCCACTTTTGATTCGTTAAGGCTACATCGTGTCTGTTAAATCTGGTTGACGTCTTCAAGAAGGTCACCAAAGGCATGCATGAGGAAAAGATGCTACACAACTTGATCTGGCCAAGGCATTTGACACAAATCCACACTCTGGTATTACAGACAAACTGTCTCAAGTAGGTATAAACACTTGCATCATAAAGTGTGCAACAACTGGATCACAGACAAGACACAATAATGTCAAAGATACCTTGCAACCTCTCAGCACAAGAAAGCTGGACAAACACAGAAATAATGAGGATAAAGGTCCCAAAATATTTAAACATTGCTGCTATAAATTTAGAAAATTATTACAATAAAGGGTTTTGAATTATGCATTTTCTGAAGGAAATGGAGTCTGAAGTTCAAATGTATGTTTGGACGGCGCAGTGGTTTAGCAGTGGCATTGTCACCTCACAGCAAGAGGTTCTCTGGTTTGATTCTTGGCTGGGGTGCCTTCTGTGTGGAGTCAGCATGTCCTCCCTGTGTTCGTGTGGGTTTCCTCTGGGTGCTCCGGTTTCCTCCCATGTACAAAGACATGCATCTGGAGTGTTTCTCCCTGGGCCTCCACTGAAAATTGTCTTTGTTCCAAGTCGGACTTTCCCGGTTAACAAATGTTAAAAAAATAAAGTATGTCATTATTTAGTTACTTCAATCCTCAATGATTTGTACGAAAAGCCACAATTTTTTTTTATGAGAAACAGGTCAACAATATGAGTTAAAAATCTGAACAGTTGAGATGAATGAAAGTCACTTCTAGTAAGACTCCAGAGACCAGGTCAGTACCACAGGATTTTGTGCTAGGCCATTAACTATTTAATATTTAAAAGTTAAAAGAAATACCACTGAAGCAGGCTCAAATGCTGTGTCAAGAAAGACAAAAATGAATAAATCCAGTAAAAAGCAGACACAGT
This sequence comes from Protopterus annectens, assembly GCF_019279795.1. Lineage (NCBI taxonomy): Eukaryota > Metazoa > Chordata > Ceratodontiformes > Protopteridae > Protopterus > Protopterus annectens. Next base: position 1,650,825,862 of record NC_056737.1, on the reverse strand, counting down.
CACGACCTCAGTATCCAGTACTAAACAATTTACTACAAGTGCACAGAACACAAGTGCTTTCACTATAATAGCTTCATCAGATGCATAAATGCACAGTAAAACACAACTCCTATAAAGCACTAAGGTAACAGTCCCATGATGCATTCCAATCACTATTTAAAAACATATTACATACAAAATACCAGCACGATTTAATAGCACATAAAAAACATAAATACATTAGTGAAAGCTGCACAAGGGTCTATTTTTAAGTCAGAGTCTCAGGGGTACAGATTCATTAAGACCATGCCCCAAGTCTCCCCTCAGCCTAACAATCCATGTAGGCCCTAAATCTTTAGTCTTATTAGCTATTTCACCTAACCCGGAACTTCTGATATTCTACTAATGACCAAAAACTTGAACACATGGGTGTCATCTGTGTTCATAACATGTCTAGCTAATGCATTAACCTTATTGTGTTTATTTATATTGTAAACGTTCTCTTATACAAAGTTTAAAAATAAAGTAATAGTGGTAAAGGAGCAAACCAAGGCTGAAAATGCTCAGAAGCATATAAATTCCTTAAACACAGGTATTGAAGATAGGAACAGTCCAAGCAGAACTAAAAAAATCCAATTTATTTGTGCACTGGTAAGCGCTTTCACCCCTTTGGGCTTCTTCAGACCAATAAAACTTAAAAACAGTTCTACTTTTATATAGTATATCAGTTAGACAACTAATTAGTCAAACATGTGACTGGTCCATTCAATCCCATTAAAACAATAATCTCATTAAAAAGAATCTAACACCAAAGAACTATAATATAACCTACTACAATCAAATATGCAATATACTAGTAATTTAAAAATATATATAAAACATTAATTATACAGTTTAAAAACAGACAGATCATAGCAGACTATGTTAGACATAAATAGGATCCAGATAACAAACAGTGGAACTGTGCCCTTTCCAAACAAAAAGTTACATACAAAACAAGCTGCACACACTGAATCTTATACCAAAAATTTATGTAACAACATGAAAAGCAAATCTCAAAAAGCTACTTGGCTGTAAGTCTACGTGCTTTCAATATAGGCTTCAGGGGCACCTTATCATTCAGGCCGGGGGGTCTTATTGGCCCTAAGTCTAATGATCCACTTAAGCTCACATCTCTCATTGAAGTTTCTGAGATCCCCTCCTCGACTACTGGGACTGATAGTCTCGATAACCATAAACTTAAAACTATGCTGTTAACCACATTCTTGTACATGTTTAGAAAGTATGAATCTGATATATATGCTCTCTTATCCTGTCCCTTAACTTTCGGTCAGTCTGCCCAATGTAATATGCAGGGCACATTGTACAGCATGCTAAATAGACTACATGTTCTGTCAGGCAATCAGCACTGACACTAAATTTAAACCCATGCCTCTTGACAGGATGTACGAACAGTGCACTGTCATCGATGTAATCACAAAAATTACATCTACCGCAGCAACTAGTGTGCTGTAAATCAATGGCACCAATACCACTACTGGCTCTCGAGTAGCATAAAAGTCTCCTTTGAATATTCTTGTTCTTATACATAAAAGTAGGATGGTCACCTACCAATTCCTTTATAATTGGATCAACTGTCAACACACCCCAGTTCTTAACAATGATCTCTTTGGAATCCTATGTATAAAATATGGGTACCTTAACTTCTGAATGAGAGGGTTTCACAACTGGGTTCATACACAAACCACTTGGTGAAAAAATAAGGGCAGGCACTTCTACTCCTCAAAGCCTCAACTCTTTCAAAACCCTCACATAATTCATCCACCTTATAGGATCTAGCCATCAACCTGTCTTGCAAGCCCAACAACTCATTCTGAAATCCCCCATCAGTGGGATGAAGCCTAGAAGCTCTCACAACTTGGCCCTTGAGCACATTCTTTAACACATATTTAGGATGCATACTCATCCTATGCAAAGGTGTATTCCTGTTGCATGGTTTCCTATATAAACACCAGTATTCAGGGTCCCATCCCCTAATTTCTCAACAAAGACATTCAAATACGCTATGTGAGTGTCTGAAGTGACCATTGTAAACTTCAAGTAATTGGTGAGCCCATTTATCTCATCAAGGAACTCAAGAAGTCATCTCTCACCCCCTGTCCATAACAAAAACAGGTCACCCACAAACCGTTTGTAAAAACAAATGTAATTCTGAAAGGTGTTTAATGGGAAAAGTTGCTCTCTCTCTCCCAGGTGGCCATAACTAAGTTGGCGTAGCTATTGGTACAAGACGTGCCCATAGCCACACCATCTCGCTGAATGTAAGCCTGTTCATTAAACATAAAAATGTTATTTTCAAGGAAAGCTTCTAAAAATGAACATAAAATGTCTATAAACTTGTCACTGTGTTCAGTAAACCTTACTAATGAGCGATGTATACAACCAATGCCATCCTCATTTGGAATCATAGTGAACAATGATTGCACATCCAAGGTTACAAATACATACTCAAAATCAGCAGATAATGGCCTTGTTTCTTCATATAGTTCAATGTGAAACTGTTTTGTATCTCTTAGTACATGTGGGATCTTATCCACAACCAGTCTCAAAAACTTCTCCAGATACAGGGGCATAGGTTCAGTGACCCAACCCCTCCCTGCCACTATAGGTCTCATTGGTGGATGCTGGGGATCCTTATGAACCTTGGGAAGTCCCTGTATAACTGGTATGAGTGGATAATGTACCTTCACAAATTTATATAGCTCAAGTGTAATAACATTATATTTCAAGAGGTCATCTAACATATTGTACAACTTAAACACCAAAACCTCTACTTCCCTCATGGAGAGTACACCATGAAGCTTCTCATCATTTAACATAGACACCATGCTATTGTCATAATCTGTCATGTCCATCACCACTATCAATCCTCCTTTTTCAGCCGGTCTAATTCTAATGGCATCATCACATTTAAGTAGATTCAAAGCGGTCCTATGTCTAACAGATAAGTTCCCATTCTCTTCATGGGCCTTCTACTAAATTCCATCTGATGTAAGTCCTCCTCCACTAACTTGGTAAAGGCATCCAGTAGGGGGTGGAGATTTGGGTGGTACACATCTGGTCTACAAAATCTGTTTCCCTCAAGTGGGGCACTATTATTGAACTCTAACTTAAGTTGTACGTTCCTACTAAACAGTTTAACATCCATAACATTATTTGTGATGTCACTCTTAATTGAGGGTATACAGGAAAGTCCTTTATCCAAGACTTCCAACTCATCCTTATCCAATACCTTATGAGATAAGTTCCATACTAATGTGGATTCACACGCTCCCACATTTTCTTCAACATGGGGCCTGCGTGTTGCTCCCCTGATATTTTGTGCTTTTGCCTCCCTCTGCTCATGGACCTGGTCATCCCTCCACACCATTGATCATTGATGGGGAAAGGGCATGGTCCCTTAGAGCTGGTGGCTACAGATTTGGGAATAACACTAGTTTTACTGCAAACCACAGGTCCAGGTTCTACATTCACTATAGAACACTCAAGCCTATCTGTGTTAATAGTCTGACACCCTGAGATACCAATCCCATCACCCTGTGTACAGCCGTTCCTACTTAATGCAGCATTGCTGTTATCATTCATTATTACACTCACATTAGTAACATTATCAACATTACTTATATTATGTTGATTACCACAAGCATTATTAATATCACTATTAATTGCATTCTCCTCATTAAAGACATTGCTAAGAACATCATTAACTACATTGTGAACATTTTCCACAGTTCCAGGTACATTCAAATTCATAGCCTCTCCATTGTTGGTCAAAACTGCGCTGTTTACATGGATATTATCCCTACCCTGTCCAGTCATCCTACTCGGCTCATTCCTCGGCCAAGTAAAGACATGTCCATTCCTAAAATCGACAGAGTCTCTACGTATCTTGTTCTTTTTTTTGTTCAAATAGTCTCTTCTCATAAACAAATACATTATCAAGAGCCCTTTCTATAGTACTGTCTACAGAAGCAACAGGGTATTTCAAGTAGAGGGAGCGTTGCTGACATTTAATGTTATCCTGTAAATGCTTCTCAGGTTGAAAGAACTAGTTCAATAAGGCCATATAACAAAGACTCACCTCCAGGTTGAATTGCTGCTATTTATAAAGCAGCTCTGGATACGTCGTACCTGTCATAGTCATCTTGAGAATTCTCAGGCCTCTCAGCACTATCTTTCATGCCAAACACACCTCAGAGTGCTGTCGTTGTGTTTGCAGCCATTTAAGTTTTACGAAATCCATCTCTATGCATGTAATGGCTTCACCTAATCCCACAGTGCTCTCCAGAGTTACTGAACTACTCGCGTTGTCCTCTGTGACATCAAAATGAAGGAGGGGATTCACTTTCCCTGATATATAGTCAAGGAAACATTGGGAATTATTTGGTTGTTGCACCCACCCTTCCGAAACATAGGGCAACTCAATATTACTGTGACTTGAATCAGCCATGTCCCCCTGGTAATACACCACCACAATAAGTAACTGAATAAGACACAAAACGACGAAACCAGGGAATAAATGCTCCTCTCCAACAATCCAGCAACAAAGTTTAAAAATAAAGTAATAGTGGTAAAGGAGCAAACCAAGGCTGAAAATGCTCAGAAGCATATACATTCCTTAAACACAGGTATCAAAGACAGGAGCAGTCCAAGCAGAACTAAATCCAGTTTATTCGTGCACTGGTTGGCAAGCGATTTCACCCCTTCGGGCTTCTTCAGACCAATAAAGCTTAAAAACAGTTCTACTTTTATATAGTATATCAATTAGACAACTAATTAGTCAAAACATGTGACTGGTCCATTCAATCCCATTAAAACAATAACCTCATTAAAAAGAATCTAACACCAAAGAACTATAATATAACCTACTGCAATCAAATATGCAATATACTAGTAATTTAAAAATATATAAAACATTAATTAAACAGTTTATAAACAGACAGACCATAGTAAACTATGTTAGACATAAATAGGATCCAGATAACATACAGCGGAACTGTGCCCTTTCCAAACATGAAGTTATATAAAAATACTCTATATAAAACTCTATATAAAAGGGGGATATAATGCATACAAAAACAAGCTGCACACACTGAATCTCATACCAGAAATATATGTAACAACATAAAAAGCATAACTCAAAAAGCTACTTGGCTATAAGTCTACGTGCTTTCAATATAGGTTTCAGGGGCACCTTATCATTCAGGCCGGGGGTCTTATTGGTCCTAAGTCTAATTATCCACTTCAGCTCACATCTCTCAGTGAAGTTTCTGAGATCCCCTCCTCGACTACTGGGACTGATAGTCTGGATAACCATAAACTTAAAACTATGCTGGTGACCACATTCTTACACATGTTTAGAAAGTGCATTGGTGTCTGAGACAATACGAATATGATATATATGCTCTCTTATATGTGTGTGTGTGTGTGTGTGTGTGTGTGTGTGTGTGTGTGTGTGTGTGTGTGTATATATATATATATATATATATATATATATATATATATATATATATATATATATATATATATATATATATTAGTTCATAGGTAGGTACTAGTCTATCTGCCCAAAGGCATTTATAAGCCTAGCCGGAATGTGTTGGCTTTTGCCGCCCCCTTAGATTAGTTCCTTGTGCCTTGTGCCTCTTATATGTGCTCCAAGTTAGGTGATATAGCTAATAAGACTGAAGACTTAGAGTCTACATGGATTGTCATGCTGAGGGGGGACTTGGGGCATGGTCTTAATGAATCTGTACCCCTGAGACCCCGACTTAAAAATAGACCCTTGAGGAGATGGTGCAGCTTTCACTGATGTATTTATGTTTTTATGTGCTATTAAATCATGTGCTGGTATTTTGTATGTGGTATGCTTTTAAATAGTGATTGGAATGTATTATGTGACTGTTACCTTAGTGCTTTATAGGAGTTGTGTTTTACTGTGCATTTTAAACACCCATTGAAGCTATTTAGTATTTAAGTCTGAGAAGGCAAGACAAACTTAAACATCCAGTACGTAACCATCTTTGTGGACAGCTGCACATTTTGGACAATTATTGAATCCCAGAACACTATTAATATATGACAGAAAGTATTAACACACACAACTGATTGTTACCAGTGCCATGATGATGCACTAGATGAACAAAAAGAATAATTAACCCCTTTTTAAAAGCAAATACACAGGCTAGTTACAATATAGACAGAATACACCTATGAACAGACCAAGTGGTATCTTACCTGGGTATTTAGGTAGATATTCAACAGAACTTACACCAACATGTGACCAAAGTGGTAAAAACTCTCTTGTACGTAGCACAACTCCTGAGTATGGGCAGGATATCCACATCAAATGATATTATATTCCCATTGTTCTCAGCCCTCATCACACCAATAATTGAGTACAATGCACACAATTGCATATATCTCATCACACATCTTCTAAGGATGATTTACTTAAGTGTATCACTTTTGCTACAGTGAGCATCCACATATCTTTTTGGTCATACATAAGTATTATTTGTGATGCATAACCATTAGGAGTTGATAGCGCAGATTTCTCTTCAAGTTGTTCTACAAGATGCATGTGTGATACACCCAGTAAATACACAGCTCATTGATAGCACTAATGGCATGGGGTACATTCTTGCAAGTGTGGATTGTGACATATTTCTGTCATGCAAATCTCCCAACTAGCCAAGATTGCTCATAATTTAAACATCAGGTGTGACACTGTTCATCTTATCATCTACCAAAAGTGACCATTTTTGAGGAGGGTGTGCTTCATTCCCCTTATAGATTACTGACAAATCATTACAGTTGTACAACTGTGTTCATGCAAAACATGTGTATTAACACACAATCACATATTTTATGGCAATGTCACAGATTAATGGTGACATTATTCTGATATTTTCCATGATTGTGCATGCTTCTGTCTACTGTTGTCCATAATCCTGTTGCTATGTGTCCCAATTGGTTGAGACTTATGCTGAGATTACACTCATATTCAAGCTACTTATTTTGCACATCTTCACAATATGCACATGCCTCCTATTGTATATACCTTACTTGCTAAATGTTCTCTCCAGTGTTCATGGTATGGTGTTTATATCACAACCAACCATCTCCATTGCTATGTGACTTTTTGTGATAGTCACATAATATACAATAAATGTGTGATGATATGAATATACTAACACAAGGGAGGTGTAAACAGAGCTGCACACTGTATTACGTACATATGTGCTTACTGTACATAATACAACTGTCTTGTCTTTTGGTTTTATATATATTGACATGCCCTTTCTGGTGTACATTACCATGTTTCACTTGTCCTCTTCCTCTGTCTTCATTCCTACCATTCATGTCTGTGGTCCTTTTCAATGCACATACTTCCTGAGACTAGTGCATTTATAATGCAGTCTATGAACCACTGATGATCTCCACAAAACATTTATTTTGGTATGCCAAAAACAAGTTGTACTATATAGTGCAATGAGTTCAATTTTCTATAGTGTGTTAGTACTGCAGTCATTGCCTTAATTTTAGCCCTGGTAGCCATTGTGGCTGTCCAATCAATTTCAATGAACAAGTTTGCCCACAGGTAAACTTGTCTTCATGTCTAATTGTGTTCATGCTGCTTTACACAGTTTCCTGACCAGCAGCACTATTGTTGGCCATGAAAACTCACTTGTAACTGTAAGTACGATGTGTGGCATTCATGTGCAATTAGCACTCCTGCTAATTTTCCAAAAATGTAAGCTCTCAGTAGGTTTCATGTTAAGACTACAGAGTTAATTGAATCCACAGGCATTTTTTTTCCCTTTCTTCAAAAATAATTTTATCTTTTTATAGCACAAAATGGTTCACATTTCTCAGTTCAATTTTGCCTTTGTGTGCTTTAATATTTTAGTGTTTTAATAATCAGAAATCTGTTTTTTTCTTGTATTCTACATCGTCACATGCTTAATTAATTTATTTTCCTTCCACTGGATTTAGTGCTGTCCTGCATTTAAACTCAATGCAGTATAGATATTGCAAGCATACCAATGCATTAAATAAAACTAGTTATTTGCACTAAGATGTGCCATATATACATACACATACACATGCAAACACACACATGCACTCTAATATGTCTGTGTACACATGGATTGGTGTATTTATGCTCTCTGCTGAAAGATTATACACCAAGTAACAGCTGAATGATAACTAAGTGAGTTATGTAAGCCATAAAATGGTTAGAAAAATCTGTATTACATAAGCTGATAAATGTAATAGATCATAAGGCCACTGAAGTTTGCATATTCTTAATTTAATGTTAGGATATCTGTTTACTTTCACAGTGATAGATGATGTAGGATTTAATTACTTTCATACAATTCCTTGGAAAAAAATCTGCAATAGAACGGACTAAAAGGGCTCTCTAATTTTAAAACTATTTCATTGTCATTGCTTTTTTAATGCTCATTTGAGAAAAAAAAATAGGTTTGGTATCTCTTAAAACTGAGACCAAACCCAGGAATGCAGATCTAGTTCCTTATTTCTACACTAGTTTTCTGTAAGCAGTTTTTGATAAGACATAATTCTGTCAATGAGGCCAGGAGCAAAGCATGTAGTATCAGTGGTGCTTCAGGCAGTGCACTCACCTTTGGTGCAGAAGGCTATGAGTTCTCTTCCTAAAACAGGAAGATTATTGACACTGTAGTGCCATGTAAAGAGGGTGAGGTACTCCTGAGTGTGTCATTTTTCAGATGAGACTTTAACCAAGGCCCCATCTGCTTTAGTTGGTGGTAGCTCAGGTGGATGTAAAAGATCTTATGGCACCTATCAAAAAGAACAGGGGCATTTTATTCATTTAAATCTTTCTACATTATATACATATTTACACATTAAAACAATTGTTTAAAATAACTTTTCACTTTGATGTTTTACACATAAATGTATTGTTCATATATGCATATTTCTTAATTACTCCTTTTTCCATAACCTCGGTCTAACTTTTTAAAAAATATTAATGACAATGTCCAGTTTCTATTAAACATAATTTCATTAATCTTCTAATTCCATAATACTCATACTATATAAAAGTTTTATCCAAATTCAGTTTTGATTTTTTACTTCTATTCTCATAATTTCCATATTCAGTTATGTCCATATTTATATTGCCACTATTCTTAATATTTCCCCCCAAAATTCTGTGTATTATTAATACCACAGACATTTTTTACTCTCACATTTCAAGAAAACATATTTTGCTGTATATTCTTCACCACGATACAAACATATTCTTTCACTTTTCTTTTATTTAGGGAATATTTATTTTTACTGGCATTTTTTTATTCCCTCTCTCCATAAAAATCTTGACATTCAATTATTACACCATTTATTTATTTCTTTACTTGATTTAATCTTTTCTTTTGGAGTATTTTCCCATGGATTAACACAATGGTATTTTTATACCAGTTTTTTTTTTTTTTTTTTTTATCTTTTTCCATTTCATCAATCTTTATTTTACACGTTATCTTTTTTGGTGATTCCGTATTTCATCATTATAACATTATTTTATTCCTTTATTACTTGTTATCTTTCCTACATTTTTTCATACTTATATTTAAATAATCTTGACTAAGTTCTCATTTTTACATTTAACCATTTCAAAACTTTACACAAATTTAATAATGCAGCATACACTGTCAGATTTAACATGCCTAATCTTCCTTATTATTTATTCATGTTTAATACAACCTTTTTAATGAGTTTTAGCTGCATCCTCCATATAAAGGAAAATATTTCTAGCATAGACTTCTCATATATTCTAAGAATCATAACAACACTTGATAAATATTCTAGCTTACCTATTAATACTGAATGAATCAGACTTACTTTCTTCTTGTAAGCTAATCTATCCCCCGGATTCATGAAGCTTGCGCCAGGCGCAGGTGTAGCGTAGGCGGCATAATGCCAAATATGTCCGCCGAGCGATTCAAGTACGAACCGATCCCACGTGCACTACCGGCATACGCCAGAGCTATGCAACCCTCGGCATAGGTATGCAAATCACCCCATGCGCAGTGTCGCACCATGCCAATGAAGGCATACAGCGATTCACGAAGTGGTGCAGGCATATCGCAAACCCATGGAAATGTAAACCAAAAAACACAGTTTACGTTTTCCCAAACAGAACATCGGAGTTATGGAAGCAGACCACACACATGTATTACAAAGTTAACATATGCCAATGGAGAAATACACAGCCAATGGCACAAGAAAAGATGCACAATACCTAAAAAACAACATTTAATGTCATGTCCACAGTAATGCACAGTACAACCGCAGGGCATGTGTGTGCAAACAGGAATACAAAGGAAATATATAAAAATGGCAGAAAATCGCAATGAAAGACAAATCAGGATTGCACCATAATATGCAATGGTAGGCATGGCACACCACAAGCAAGGCGCAAGGGTTGCCAGGGGCCCCCGACAGTGTTTGGCACTGTAACTATGAATTAGTAGTCAATGCCATGCAAATGAGGCAGGTAATACTGAATCGCAAACGTCCCGCCGGATTAAGGATGTACCTGATGGTGCAGCGCTAATAACACTGAGAAGTGTATCAAAGGTGATACATGACATCAGCAGAGGGGTGTGCCACCGTATCAGTAAGCACATTGGAGCAATGCAAATCTGGCCTGGCTGTTTTTAAGCAAAGCTGAAGGACAGGGGTGGGGAGGAGGATATAGAACCGTTTAGCTGAGAGCACACATGGTGCCCGAAAGCGCATGTGTATGGGGATGAACTCGTGCCAGAAACCCGGTAAGCAGATGCACGCACCGTGAACAATAGCACAAACAGGAAGGTCATGGGAAGAAAAGAAGGAAATGCCGAAGCAGGGTAATTGGCGTAGTAATGAGCAATTAACACCAATCAACACACATCGGCCAATCGACGGCAGTAGACAAGCCTGCATGCAGAAACCTGCAAAACAGGATAGGGGAGGCATAGGATTGCAAAGAAAGGTGTGGAGGACCTGGAATGCAAAGATAGGAGAACTGTCATAGCAGAGCAAAGCAAACCCACAGTAGATCGGAAATAGCACACATTACGCAAGATAAGTCAGGTCTAGGAAAGTAGAAATGAAAGCAGGCAGCTGGATGTATGCCAGCAAATGGCAGGTGTAACATGCACAAATGTAAATGGAAGGGCAGGAGGTAATCACGGCATCCAAATGTAATGCAACACCAAAGGCAGCACAATAGCGGTTTCATAAATAAAACATAGAAGATACCCTGTAGCCACGATCGTACATACACACCCTATGACATCATCAGTGTTCACAGCAGAACAGTATAAAGTGTGAAAGCACCCAACACACACATGTGTATTCCCAAACACCGCACCATAGGTGTAAACAGATGGGGAACTTTTAAAATGTACATGTTGGGAGCTGCCATAGCTGTGATTCATCAGCATGTGTTACAGACCGACTGTGTTACGGAGGATGATGCCGACAACCAGCGTAGGCCTCAGAGGAGGAGAAGAATGTTCAGACATAGGGTAACCTACCAGGGGCTACATGATCTGGAGATAGTAGAGCATTACAGGCTGGACAGGGACATCTTACAGCAAATAGTAGAGCTGTGCCGGCCACGCCTGAGAACCAGAAACAACAGAGGGGAACCCATCCCAGTGGAAACAAAGGTATGTGTAAGCTTGCAAATACTAGCCACAGGTACCTTTCAAAGGCCAACTGGAGATATAATGGGGATCTCACAGGCATCGGCATCCAGTTCCTGGATGCCATGTTACCACATGCCAATGAGCATATACACTTCCCCCAAACTCAGGAGGAGTTGGCCAGCAATATGCGTCACTTTCACCGTGTGGCAAACTACCCGGAGGTACTGGGTGTGATAGACTGCACGCACATACAAAGTAAGTCACCACCCGGTGAGTATGATAGGTGCTACATAAACCGCAAGGGATTCCACTCCATCAACTCCCAGGTCGTGTGCAATGCCCAGGGCATTATCATGGATGTGTGTGCTGGCAGCCCTGGAAGCTACCACGACTCTCATATCTGGCATGCCTCACAGCTGTATCAGGTATTTGTCAGGGGGGACATCCCACAAGGTCACCTTGTGGGGGATGCTGGCTATGCACTGGAGCCATGGATGATGATCCCCATTAGAAATGCACACACACCAATGCAAGAAAGCCATAATGAGGCACACGCACAAACCAGAATCATCATCAGCATGTGTTCAGGATACTGAAATCATGGTTCTGGTGCTTGGACATATCTGGTGGAGCCTTGCAGTACTCTCCAGGCACGTGTGCCCACATTTTCGTAGTATGTGCCATGCTACATAATATGATCCTGCGGAAACAGCTGCAGCAGGGTCATAATGGGGGAGGGCCTCACAGCCCACCGCAAGTGCCAAGGCCAACACAGGCACAGAGGGATCCAGACCACGGACACACTGTGCCAGCCCCAGTAGGTAGACGGAGGCGTGCCCAATATGCCTACACCTTGGCAAAGAGGGAACATATAGCACATACCTTGACAGTGTAGGCTCCCACGGACTGACACCCCTCCCCACCTGCACACAGTAACATGGATGGCACACAAACATGACTACCTGTAAATTGTGATGTATAGGTGGCCCACTGTGGAATCCTACATAGGCAGCCGTCAAACATTGTACACACAACAGCCATGGGAACACGGAACTGTCAACACTTGAACAGTAGATGCGCCCATCAGCATCTGTCGGTGCTGTGTGTATAGGTTCCCAGGTACATCGGTAGGTACACGCCCAATTGTCAGAGGCAAAACACCAAATGGGGCAAACAGTGACACACGTTGCCACAACATCGAGTAAGCAACTGTCATGTACTGGAGCAGAGGCAATCGCAGGAGCACATGTGTGTAAGCACTGTCCTACACACAGTCATCACAGATTACCCGCTGCATTACTGAGGGGCTCCACAAAATGTAATCATGGATGTAGTGTCAAGGCAGAGGATGTACCCATGACAGGCATTAGTCACCCCGGCATGCTGCATCCACAGTCGTATGAAGGTGTAGCAAATTATCGGGTGTACCTAATTGTGATATACATACCCAGTGCTGGAATACAGCCAGTAAACATCACATGGACATACCATTAACTGGACCCATCAAGTTGTAAACTAACGGAGTCATCCATGAGAGTGTAGTGTGGGGTAACTGCTGTAGTGTACTGCACATACAAATTTACATAATTCGTGTACAACCCCCAGATGTCCAAGTGGTACATGCAGTGACTGTCGTGCATGTTCCCAGTCCCACGTCCCGCAAGGGATGTAACATAATCCCAACAACCCGGATAATGCAGTCCGGATGCAAGTCATCAGAATATGTGTAGCACACGTTAGCGGGAATAAGCTTTGCCTACAGCTGGTAAGCGATGTTTAAATATGACTATACGGATATGCGCGAAACAGGGCTAAGTGTCACCGACCACTGCACAGATCATGGTCAATGAAGTACAGAACAGGTGACACCAGCATTAGTTACCCCTGAACAAATAGCGCCTGCTCTGAAGGGTAAAACGACCACTGCCAGGAGTGGAACAGGCAGTCATGTACACAATCACCCAACACTATTGCTAGGCAAGATGTACATATGGTAGGGTTGCCACAGTTCAAATGACCAATGTGGGACATGCGCCAGATGTCAGCAGGACGACACACACCCAGCTAGGATGAAAACCAGAACAACAGTGTTTTGCATAGATAAAAAGCTTATAGTTTAGTAATGGTCGCAGGTACGTGTTCCGTGTCCTGTAACATGTAGGTGGGTCAGATACAGAATAAGGGTGACATGCAACAATGACATAAACTACAGGGAATATGTTTGTCTCAAAGTCGCAGGACATTTGCTATGTTCACAAATATTTCGCAGGACACAACTGCACAAAGAGGGATTGTCCCTCGCAAAGTGGGATGGGAGGTAATCTTAACCTATGGCAGGTGTGTAATGTGACAGGTACAGACACAAACATGCAGAGTCTAGGAAACACAGTATACACTGACAAACACACAATGAAAGGCGTAGTGTGCCTGTCACCACCCCTGTCCGAGATATGTATATAAATATATATATATATATATATATATATATATATATATATATATATATATATATATATATACATACATATATACATATATATATATATATATATATATATATATATATATATATATATCTACACATATATAATACAAATAGAAAGGGCGATAGTGTGATATATGTCGATATACAAGGGGTCACTGGCATCTGCAAATATATAGGTAGGTCGACGACATTCTAAACACCTTTGAGGTACAAATAAACAGGATACCACCAACTATGGAATGTGTCACACACTGACACGCGCAACCAGGAGGATGAAAGACAGAAAGAACACAGTACTGGAACAGTAGAACCGCGAGCAATAGGACGATAGTAAGGACATGTAGTCACCGCTGTCGGCGGTGCGGACCACGTAGGTACCGTGTACAACTGTGGTTGTGTGTGATGTAGCCTGTGTATGAGTGTGATGAGGGTGCCATGTGTGTTCCCGTGTGACTAAAGTGTGTCATGTGTGTCCGCATAGTGTGTCTGTAGGTGGCAAATTGGAGGTAGATGACTACGGTAGGTGCGGGTATAGCTATCCGTAGGCATGCGGTAAACACCTGTCCCACATCGGGAGGGACGGCCCCCCCTGGGCAGGTGTGTCCTGACATGAAACATTAGAAAGGGCAACTGTTCGTGAGTGTAGGACATTAGTATATCCCACATAATATGCAATAGTTGCAGGAAATACTCATGCCTGTATGTAAGAAATGGAAATGTTACATGCAAACCGATACATAGTGAAGGACCAAGAACAATAGTTTTGTAATGAGGATAAAAGTATGTGCTATCCTGTGTACTGACTGTGGCCATATGTCAGCCTGTAAACACCACTGTGTGACCCGCAAGTTTCCAACTATGGCCATATGTAAAGGTGGCAAGCCATGTGACAGAGGGTCTGACACCAACACCACTGCAATGACAGCAAATATCTAGGGCAGACATACATGGGATAGCGTTCATTTACAAATATCTCTGCACATATCACTGTACATCCGGAGGTATGGAAGTATCAACCGCACCTGCATACCATATTGAAACCAATTAACAATGGCCCACAGTAAATTCCCATAATAGAAGTGTATTAAGTGATAGCACTGTAATTAGGGAAGGGGCCCGCACACATATATATGGACTACGTAGAAATGCAAGCCCCACAAAACCGTATATGCTACGTACACCCGCCTACATCCCCCACACTGTAAACAATAGAAATACAGACCGAAACCACAGCCCAAACATCTAGTTAGTCAATTACATCTGCTGAACCATTGACATACCTTGTGAGAGACATTTAAAGGCTCCATGCAAAACTGTATCCGTCGTATAACGGAACAAACGGCGATGTTACAGGTGTTTGCAATAGCCCTTTATCAGACGGGTGGGATGACAGGTACAGACACAGGTAGAATCACACACAATCCACGGGGGACATGACCCCAAAATAGACTTGACTCTACACAAAGCAATTGCAATTACACACAACAAAACACAATACAGGCCATCTCCCCGAAGGCAGGGCAAATGGCCAATGCCCAGGTGGAGAATTCAGTTATACCCCACTGCTGCCACGTAATTGGTGAATGGAGAAGCTGCACAGCTGAAGTGTATGCAATTAGTCACACCGGACCACCAACTGGCGGTAGTAAACCACATGTTGCAGGTATAGACGTATATAAGGATGACTTGCCAGATATGCAAACTGTATGCTCATACCGTATAACAGTTGAAAGAGTGATACAGAGGAGCGAGATAGAGATGAAACACCAGAATGATATCAAGGTATGTATAACACTTAACTGTATGTATAGTATGTTCTGAATTACGTAATGTCAGTGTATGCATAGCCTGGTTTACAGTAATTAACAGTGTCCGCCATGCATAAAGTGGGGAATGGTATTTATGTAGTGATGTCTCGCTGATCGAACCAATGCTTGTAGAAGATGTGCATCCAGCAGTGGGCCACACGGTAAACAGCACAGACACCACAAGGGATGCAACATGACGGCGTTAAACAGAACAATGTCATACGACCCGCCATCAGTGGCAGGGTATGTCCAATAAGTACGTGCCATAGCAGGGGATAGTATATGTAGATATACTGTAACAGTACGCATGTGTATGGGTATATAACGTCAATGACATGTCTAAGGTGGACCCTCTGTACAAGTAATGGTTGAATTATGGGATACCATGTAAAACATGTGTAATGTATAGTACAGTAGATTGATATGTCAGATATGTTACACAGGAGAACAGGCATATAATGAATAACAAAGGTATCATATAGTGATGTGAGTACTATGTAATTAAGATATGTATAAACAGTTATGATGAAATAACTATGTACTCCACTCTGTGCATTTGCAAAGGATGCAAACATTACTCCCATACTAGAATAGCGGAAGAGATGTGACAGACAAACATGAACATGATTGGCGTGTACAATAACAGTAGACACATGGCCTGTAGTCATGGGACATTGTAATAGCGTGACAGCCAATCTAACTGGAAGGGCTATACCAGTAACCATGCACAAAGGACATGTAATAGCTGCATAGATTCATAGTGGTGTACCATGCAGTCTGGCAAGTCAATGTGTAACAACAACTACAGTGTGCACACCAGTGGCACCTCTCCAGGGTAGTGTCCTGTGAACAGAAGAGCCATGTGTAACCTGCATCACTGCATAGTACAGCCACTGTAGTGATCCCTGGCGTACATGTGTCCACCATCCAGCAAGCGAGGTATCACATGAACACTGCTACTGACTGTCCATACGTGATGTACATAGGAAACATGTCCCAAAGCATGGTGAGTGTCCGGTCTGGGAATGCAACCCCCAAGCACATGCCACACACAGTGTGCACATATCCATGAGCATCATGGTCATAGTGGCTATTGTGTATGCCGTGTATGCAGAGTATATCCATAAACATATTTGCAGACATGGGCCCTGTCTTTGCAGCAGAAGTCACCCCCGAGTATGTAGTCTGCAAATGTGTACAGATGTGGTGTCTGTACATAAGCCGCATACATCACCAGGTGTAGCTCAATAAACATCATGGCGTTTTAATGTTGGGGTATGTAACGATGTTGTGTAAGGTACACCCTACACGGGGTGTTGTACCCATGGATGTGTGTATACGTCCGGTGTTCAGAGGTACAATGGGTGCCTATGTACCAGCTACGCACCCAGGACAGACATGTGTGAATATGTAGAAGGATATCCACGCCACAGTGGCAATGTGGTAATCACAGGAGTGTGTGCGACATACATGTGTCTTACACACATGTACAATGCAACATGTATGTAGAGGAATAACACCTATGTGATAACCAGTGGGAGGATGGTGTACTGCAAAGGTGATGTACACACCAAGTGTCATGCAGGAAGAGGCCATGATGTTCATATCGGTATCTGTCACAGTGACACCCATATTGATGGGATCTGTATCAGCTGGTGGAGCAACAATGGTGCTGGGTATGCAGTGGACTGTAAAGCTAGGCAGGGAAGTCCCCTCAGTGGTAGCCTGTACCTCAGGGAAGAATATACCGAACATGAGGACCCCATGACTGAGGACTGTGGTAAGCCAAGTGTAACTGGATTGCAATATGTGATTTGGTATGCCACCCTCAGTGTGTGTGTCCCATCCATTAGCCACATTGCATAACATCCAGAGACATATGTTGTGATGTGCAGGTGGATGTGTATGTAGTCAGTACCAGAATGGAGAACGGTGCTGAATGTCAGTGAGAGGACAATGCAGGCTGTGTGGACACCAGTGTCATCATCAACAACACTGGCAACTGTATGAAAGGTGTTCAACAGGTGTAGGAGGCATGCTGTGGCCCCAACAAGACCAACCCATCTGGCATCAAAGGACTGGGGCACAACAGAGACTCGACGAATGATGTCCATGGTTATGTGCCCTATAGCCGTGCATAACAGACCAGTGAGGTGTGTAGGGCAATAGTCCCAGTTGTGTAGTGTGGCACCACCTGTGAAGAGTGTTACAGTCGCTGTGTGCCAGTCAGGGGCTACAAAGTCTGGTACAAGGCTATTACGGAATATGGTGTCCCAGTGGGGAGAAATGCTATTCAGAGTTCTGTGGACATCACAGCCTGGGATATTGCAGGGTGACAAGTGGCCTGTGTCCTAGGACATATAGAGTGCAGGTCAGTACTGTGTAGGTGTGACTGCAGGTACACCACAATGTACCTGCAAGGAATGTGGCCCTGAAGGGAGTGAGAGGGTGTAATGTTAGCAATGAAGCCATCAGACAGGATGTTGCCAACATCACCTGTTACTGTCATGTTCCAGAGTGACAGTTGTATGTGTGAGCAGATGTGGGTATTGCATACGACTACTGACATACCACCAAAATGCCCTGTGGTACATCTCGGAATGTGTCGCAGTAATGTGTATGTAGCTAGTTATGGTGTATGTGATATGGGATCCTGTGGCCCTACTGAGGCTGACCAGTGAGTCACCCCGCCCATGGGAATGTACACCATTGTGTAACAGCCCCCACTTGTTGTTGTAAAGTATGTCCGTGGGACTGCATCCCCAGAGTGTCGTCTGTATTTTGGTGTGTACCTGCATGGCTCTGTGTGGAATAGCATGAACCACATTGTCGTGTACATGCTATTGAAGTGCACTGGGGTATGTCTCAGTGTTTGCATGTGCATTGTCCACTTGCACGTGTGTCACAACAACTACCGCTGTCATACAACATCTGTAGTTGGTGTTGTAGTACTCATCTACTGAGTATGCCGTGAAGTGTGTGGTGCCGGTATGTGGCTAACAAGGGTGGGTAGCAGATGTTCGGATTCCACCAATGAGGGGACAACCACAGGTATCGAACAGCAGTCACATGTTGATAGTGTCCATGTCAAGGATACTGTTGGTCTTGGAGGTGGTGTATGGGTCGAACCAGTTTAGCGGAGGTTATGACTCAGGCACAGTGTACGCCTAATGTGTCAGTACACGTGTGGCTATCACAGTTTGGTGTGGGTTACTGTCAGTCTCACATTAGTAGCAGCAGTAGTTCCGGACACAGTCATATGCACGTGGAGCACCTGTGATGCATTGTGCGAAGTAACCAGCCGGGATGTGTGTACAACATAGTGGAATATGGGGACACCTCAGCTGTGGGTGTGCCAGTCCAGGTATATGCCTGAGAGGTACGGTCTGTCTATACCCAGTCAATGCAGGTGTGATCTGCAGGGCCAAGAGGTAGGTCCCAGTCACTGCAGAGATATTGCAGTGGTGCAGTATCAGG
Source organism: Protopterus annectens (assembly GCF_019279795.1). Lineage (NCBI taxonomy): Eukaryota > Metazoa > Chordata > Ceratodontiformes > Protopteridae > Protopterus > Protopterus annectens. Next base: position 1,650,806,372 of record NC_056737.1, on the reverse strand, counting down.
TGTGCCTTGCCTGGTGGTGACTGTTACTGGGCACTGTGCAAGACAGGCAGTATAAAAGCAGCAAGAGACCAACATGTGATCCGTACTCCCAGGGCTGACAGGTGCAGGTCAACTGTGCCACAGCATCATGTTGTTTGGCCGGGTCTGTCAAAGTGGACGTATACTAGATGCCTGTAGAATGACAGCAAAAGCAGGGACAACTGTTGGGAGTGACACAGTTATTCGTAGTACAGTGGTAGCAGGTCCAGATGAACGCAAAATGCTTCCCAGGGCGTGGACCATACCAGCAGGGCGACAACACTGGTGGACTATTGCATGTCCCTGCACATGTAGTCTGTGCCCTGAGTGACAACGTCTGTCACACAAACATAGAAGGGGAGTCACACCATACCTGCTGACTTGTGGCATGTGTGCATAGGTTATGTTGAAGAACCAGTTACTTGACAGCAGGATGTAAGTGACTATCACCTTGTGTAGCCTGCTGAGTGGAACAGCAGTGTGACTGCCGACAGTCACCTAAGACAGGTGTGTTGAGTATATTCTGACACCCTATTGGCTGTATATGATGGGTACACGTGTCTGTGGGCTACAGGTTGGTGTGGTTGTGTATGGCGATGTGGGCTGTTGTCGGTGCCCACACAGAGTATGGAGGGGTACTGTACAAGGTGTCTCCGTATGTGTGGCCTGTGGTGGGGATCATGTGGGGCCATATGATGTGTGGGGTGCATTGCCAATGTTGCACAACCCCACATGACTGTCAGGTGCAGTCAGGGTTGGTGACAGTATAACCCCCAGCAGGGCTGCATATGTGCATCCCCCACAGGCTGTACTGTAGCATGTTGGGAGGTGTGCATTGACTGCGGACATGAGAATAGCTCTATTGCCACATGTACAATATAGTCATCATAGTGACAGGCAATAGCACTGGTACATGCCAGTTGGACATGCCTGTATATAAGTGGTACATGGCAGGTGGACATGCCGTAGAAACCACCATGTCTCATGAGGTATGTGAGTGATGTGTGTACGACAGCTGTTGTACAGTTATCAAGCTGGAAATGTATGGACAGACAGTGTACCTGTGAGGACTGATGTGAAATGGGTGCTAAACTAAGCAGTAGCTCATAACGTGCCAAGAAGCTCTGAAGAAGTGCTGAGCATGCCCACACATTACAGATAGGGTGTTGTATACTATCAACCCACATGTGTTGACAACAGTCATGATTGGTGGCACCACATCAGAACACTGCCGGGTATGGTCTGCAGGTTCATGAACCATTATCAATGTAGATGTTAGCAGTACAGATGTACAAGACAGTACGGATGTTTGGCTACAGATGCCTGTGTATGTCACAGGAGTGTTCTACTAGTGGCCTGTTGACAGACTCACAACTACCAAAGGTGCTACAGTGACATGTGCATATCACACAGTGTCAGCTACAGTAAACCAGGGTTAATGTGTTGTACCCCACCCACATTATAGCCCGTACCACACAGACAAATGTCAGCCATCTGTGTATGTGATGATGTGAATGGCCATGACCTATGGGCAATTGTTGTCACAGTGTAGTGAACAACATACAGAATGGGCTATGTGTGTGATGTGTGTGACATATGTGCACATTCTGATGGATGATATCAGCAATGACACCAGTAGGGGAATACCTCTGTACCCATTAGGAAACACCTAGGCTGTGGTCAAC
>NC_056737.1:1650717741-1650804169 GCF_019279795.1 Protopterus annectens | reverse complement strand
CCTACCAGCATATAGCTGAAAGGAGGATAATGTTGTAATACTGTACCTCCATGAGAACTATGAGGCATTATTTAGCCATGTGCCACAGCATGCACAGCAGTGGGATGACCTGTGGCAGGATCTTCGCAGGAGGGTCAATGAAGTGGGTGGCCAAAACCGCACCTACCAGCAGGTGCGCAGACAGTGCACGTACCTCATATGTCATGCAAAACAGTGTGCCACTGCAATCACCAGAGAACAAGGTGGTACGGGTGGTGGGCAACCAACCCAGCCTCCACTCACACACATAGAGGAGCTACTGGCCAGTCTGGGAACACCCTCGGAACAGCCCCCACAAACAGTATCTACCATCGTGGAGGTGGGTATCTCCCAACCAATGAGTCTGGAGTTGCTTGGTAAGTCAGTACTGTACATATGGCCAGTATATCCCACGTATGTGCATGTGTCAGTGTACATCATGTAACGTAACAACATATGCAAGGTATGTGGACACACATGCTTTATGCTACCCTGTGTATGCACCATACCTCCGAACTGTACAGGTAATTGCAGGATGCCCAGATGTCAGCCTCATATTGTCGGTGTGTTCCCCTTAATATCTGTCCCTTTCTGGCAAATAGCTGAAGAATGGAGTCATTAAATGATGACATACAGTTGTGTTTATGACTGCACATTCTGTTGCAAACCAATGTGCATGCAAACCTATTGGTCTATCAAATATCCGGGTTAGTAAGAGCAATATGTCACAGTTGTCCCTATATGTCCCCCATCATAGTAGGCTTTGTCCACATTTATTGTTCTAAGAGGTTGAGAGGTATGGTATGCACACATGTGCTGACTATATGCTATTGTACAGGCGAATGTGTTAACCTGCACTGTGCACCCTGTGGCTGTCATACAGTCATGGATAATGTTCATACTGCTGTGTCACCCTATACAGGTACCTCTGGCGTGCCGCACAGACAAGAGTCCGTTGCAGGTGAGTCTATCATCAGTATCAGGCATGTCAAAGCATAGATCTATTCACCATGTGGCCAGTTAATACATAGATATACAGGTTACATCACCGATCGTCCACACAGGCCACCCATGTGCAATATATACAACTGAAATGATACACAGACATGAAACTGCAGTATTTGTCATTGCTACATGTGTGTCCAGCTGTGTATACAACGGTGGAGGTGTTCTACAATGGAGGCATATGTACTATACAGTGGAACAGAATGTGTGGTACACAAATCAGTACCACACAGTGAGCTGTGATATGGGCAGACCACAGGCGTCACCATTGTGTTATATGCCCCTGCAAAGGTTTCACACATGGTGATGTTCCATCCAACATGTCCGAGACACGTAGCGTTTTGGTTGCAATATTGTCACAATTCCCCATAACCCATACCCCACACACACCTGTTTTCTGCATAGCCCTGTGGATGGTGACATAACCATCATTTATGGGTGTATGTCATATGGGACAACACAGACATGTGTGATAGACGGCCATCACATACATGACCAACACGTGTGCACACATGGTCATGGGGGATGGCCAGAGACATGTAGCCACACAGAAGATGGGATGTGGATACACTCTGTCCCACTTTGTCCACACATGGTCCAAGTACAGCCGTACTAGACCGAGTGTACAGGTGATGTGGTACGCTGCACATCATAACTGCTTGTGCACAGCTAGCAGAGGTGTCAGTGACATGCACCTCATAAGATGTGTTGAACATGCTGTCTGTGTCATAGCATGATGGTAGTCACCTTCACAGATTCCAATGACAGTGATACCAGGCCACAGGAACAGTACTTTTCCCCCCTGCCGTAGGACATCACTGTTAGCTGTGCACCATGTGTGCATGGTACATCAATGTCATGTGTGAAATGGTGATGTGACAGGTCCGCTATGTGTGGACATGGTTGCCAGGCAGCTAACACTCTGTAATCATCGTGCAGGGGTGTCATCTGTATGTCGTCCAGTGACCTGACACATGACACAGCATGGTTGGGTGTGTATACACCTCAGCATCATAGGTCACAATCCACAGGTATGTCATGGGTATGCATGCAGTTCTGGATATGCAATGTGTACATAACATGCACTGTTTAGCAATATAGATGCCTCATGATGCCATGCAATGGCACAGTGTCTGTACATCACACTGTACAGCAATGTAGATGGCGCAGTCCCCTATCATGTCCATGCACATTTGCTCAACATGCAGTCTATCTGTAGGGCATATGGACAACACCACAATGTGATTCCCAGTACGATGCTATACATGTGTCATGGCACCATTGTGTCAGGCATGCATGCATGTTAATGAACATGTCAGCAAATTACATGTCAAGGTCACGTCAGCCATGTGCACTGTTATCCTGTTCTGGTCCACATGGTGTATCACTGGGATGCATGCATACTACCATGATTGTGGGAATTGCATGGATAATGATATGACACCTGCCTGCTGTAGTGTGCATTCCAGGGGGTATGCTTACAAACACCATTGATGTCTGAGCTGCATGCTGTCAGCTGTATCACAAGCATGCTGCATGCCATCTGTCATCTCACATGCATGGTGTGTCAGTGTGTGTGTCGGTGTGTGTGTGTGTGTGTGTGTGTGTGTGTGTGTGTGTGTGTGTGTGTGTGTGTGTGTGTGTGTGTGTGTGTGTGTGTGTGTGTGTGTGTGTGTGTGTGTGTGTGTGTGTGTGTGTCGGTGTGTGTGTGTGTGTGTGTGTGTGTGTGTGTGTGTGTGTGTGTGTGTGTGTGTGTGTGTGTGTGTGTGTGTGTGTGTGTGTGTGTGTGTGTGTGTGTGTGTGTGTGTGTCGGTGTGTCTATTGTAATGTAGAGTATTTATTTGCATTCACAGGTGATGTAGACGCGTTACCCTCCTGTGGTCCATCTGATATTGTCCCCACAGATGCTAGCAGTGATGAACATATGCACAAGATACAGGGAGGGATGTCAGGGGTGGTATCTGTGCCAACGGTTGCCATCCCAGCTATGTCCCCCTCTTCCCCGCACACAGTTCAGCTGCCAACACATACCGCATCTACAGTGGCCATTGAGGAAGGACAGTCATCGTTTGTTAGCATTGAACAGGAACGTGTGGTGGCTACAGAAGGTGTGTCTCCACACCATGGTGGCAGTATATTGACTGCAGATGTGCCACACAGGCATGTGGCTGGTGCTGCTTGTAGGAGGACCTCTGGCAGACATGCACCTGCAGGACATAGCGCAGCAGCTGGAATCACCAGATGCATGTTCCAGACTGTAATGGCGGCACAGGCACATGCCGAATGGCAGAACAGAGAAGGGCAGAGGTTGCAGAGGGCTGCTATCAGTACCCTAAACAACAACATCCAGGCATTGGCAGGTGCTCAACAGCAGCTTACTGATGTTCTGGACAGGCGATTGGGTGACATGGTTAGAATCCTCGACCGTGGCATGGCAATCCGTGAGCGTGAGCTGTCTGCACTGGAACATCTGGTAGGGGTGAGGCATAGGACATATGGACGTAGACCAGCTACACCACCTAGTGCAGGTCAAAGCGTGCATGCCACCTCACATGGCTGCTCACATGGCTGCTCCCATATTGCCGGTAGCAGTAGCAGTGAAGCTGGTGCTGCGATGTCTACACCAGGTCACAGCAGGCCATGTGGACGTGGCCCTGGATGTTCCCAGTGGGGACACGGTTCCAGTGGCCATGTGTCATCAGACAGTAGTCATTCTGTACCTCTGCCTGGTAGTGCCCGTGCAACCCCTGGCAGGCACCGGACATGTGGCTGTGTCCAGTCACAGTGAGCTGCACAACCTGGTCTGTACATTCTGGAGCTGTCCATAATACCCTTGTGTAGGCCTCACAAATGAAAGAACTGTGTGCACACATACATGCACGCAGCGAACACAACTGTAGGGCTCCACAATACCCACATACATACGGAACAGACATGTCCATTCAAATCACTGGCCCTTACCCGCACACATGATGTCATCCATTGGTGCAGCCTATGCCCCTGGCAAACAGTATCACCCTGTGCATATGATGAAGCCTGTGCCACGTCCCTGTCATCCACACCATCGGTGCAGGGGTATGCTCATATGGTCTGATGCACAGGGTGAACAGACTAGAGAGGTGTATCTAACATTACTTGTGTATGCATACTGCGGGATGTGTATGTTGTATTGGTCGTGTGTGAATACTGAGAGATGTGTATGTGACATCAGTGGTGTACTGTCAACATGCACCAGTCATACCATGTAGTCCAGGTGCAGCATGCATTGTGATATGTTCACAGTATGTGTCTCGGTTACAACAGTAACAGCATGTTGGTAATGCCCTGGTTCCCTCCTATGGTGTACTGGCATGTGCCTACAGGTAGCAGTGTTTGCAGTCCCCCATGTGTAACTGTGGAGTACTCACAGGCACGTATGGCAATGTCAGCATGCTAAATGCACCCTCAACCCAACTGTTGGACAGTCGGACATGACACAGATGTCCAAACATGACATAGATGTCCACACATATACTGCACCTGACGCATGTGGTCAGTTGAACAGGCTACAGTGGACAGAGATGTGATATACATACCGGGAGACATTACAGGTATGTTGACATGGTGCAGGGGTTGTACACAGCGGTCAGGCCAATGATGATGTTAGAGGCCACCTGATAGCATAAGGCCAGCCACACTGTGTAGCAGTAATACCCTGTCACAGTACAGGTACATGGCCACATTCACGGGGTCAACAGCACTATAACACACCCCATAGTGTTCATGTGTGGACCCGTGCCTATGTTGCCATCACCCTCACAGTACTTTGCACCCACACGACATGGCACAGAGAAGGGACATGCATAGGTAGCCAGTATGGCTGGGACCGATGGCATCAACAGGGTAGTAGACTGCATCACCATGAGGGGTTAGTGATCCTGTTTCCACAGTATGGTAGCATACACCCTCACACCAAGCACCAGACAGCTATACATACATACATACACAGACACACTGTGGTGACCAGCTATGTGTGTACGGATAGCCGATGTGTGTGATGCACCACACATGCCGACCTCATGCTTTCCACACTGCAGTATGTACAGGTCTGTACAATGGTGTACAGGGATGTGTTACATCTGGGACGTAGTCCCCACCATATGTGGCATGTGTGGTCACACAAGCGGACACACATGACAGTGCTGGGAATGATACACCTGCCATAAGATGATCTGTTTGATAGACATGCAGCGGTACTGTCTGCAGTATGTGTACCAACGCTATGTCTGGCAATTGTGTGGCTATGTGCACACGGGTGGATGTCAGTGATACATGTATCACCTGACATACAGTTGGCTACACCTGACCGCTGTGTATGCTTTAAGTCATCACCATCAAGTAACAGTGACATAGCATACTGTTTGCACATGGCATGGTAGGGTGGCATGTGACACACCTGTGAGCCATCCCTGGCACACATACATCTACACAGGTGGATCATCGCATTATGTACACAGATCCCTCCATACTGGATGTACAACCAACTGTACTGTCTGTATGTCACCATATACAGGTGTCAATGATGGGGCTGCATTGCGACTGCATGTTGTAGTTGGGCACAGCTGTGGTACGGACATCGGCCACTGCACATGCATGGTTTCTGCATGCACAGTACAGATTGTACATGTTTGTTGGTCCTACATGTGTCTCCTGTAGCCATGTATGTATGCATTGCTATTGGTGGACATGTGTGTTGACATACATGACACATGGACTGTGGTATGATATCACGGGTGTCATGGGCGACTACTACAGGGGAATGTGTCCTCCGACATTGCTACCTCCTGTACTGTGAGCATTCAACAGACATGGACCCACCTTCCATTTGTGTGCGTATGATTGCTTAGGCCACTGTTCTGCACAGGGGACAGCAAAGGCTTAGCTATGTACATATGTGCTGTGTGTGGTCCATGCACACATCCACTACAATCACATGTTTGACATATCCAAACATGCGTGGTCGTTGGTGTACAGCAACACTCATGTGTCACAGCTGTGTAACACATGGGGCCCCTGGTATGTCTTGAGCTGATCTGGTCATGTATAGTGGTATACTTGCAATGCATAACACCTGTTGGAACCCTGTCAGTACATGTGTACCCTGCACAGTTGCTGTAGACCTCTGTACAGTCCACTGGTCATTTGTCACACAGTGTTGTGGTAAAGTATGGCTGTGTACTGCTGCAGCAACGACATGGTGATGTCTCAGGGGCTACAGTGTAGACTGCAGTGTGTACATCTGGGATCTGCACCTGTGACAGCTGTGATGGCAGCTGAGCATGTGCTGGTCACTGCATGTGTGTGACCGCTCTGTGCGTGGGGACAGTTATGCCTTACTGTGCCCTTCCGTGTCTAGACTCCATCTGCATGCAAGTCGGCCTTTTGCAACTGCTATGTGTGAGCATGCCCAGTACGCTGTTGTGTAGATGGACACACATGACAGTCCCAACTGAGCCCTTGCGAGTTGAGACTCCGTCCGCATGCAAGACGGCCCTTTGCAACTGCTGTGTGAGCATTCCCAGTATGCTGTTGTGTAGGTGGACACACATGACAGTCCCAACTGAACCCTTGCGAGTTGAGACTCTGTACGCATGCAAGATGGCCCTTTGCAACTGCTGTGTGAGCATGCTCAGTACGCTGTTGTGTAGATCGACACACAGTACAGTCCGAACGGACGTGTATTACTAAGTGTGTGGCCATGCCCAGTGACACCTTGTGTCGGTGATGTCCTTCTGTGCATGGCCGTTGACATCCTGTATAGCCATGGTGGTCATCCAGCCAACAGATGTCCATTTTCAACATCACGATGGATGCCTACGGAGTACACACTGGCTGACTATCTTGAAGGGTGTACTGTCTGTGGGGTGTCCCGTGACTATGTCATGTTGTCGTGGTGCACCGTACATCTTATTTTGCCATGATCACACCACTGCTGTGTGTTTGTCTACGTGTACCGTGGGACAGTAATATGTCTGTATGCTTTCAGACTGATCACTCTCTATACAATCCCTGTCAGCGTCCTTGTCAGTGCGGATGATGACACATGCCAAGATGTCTGCCTCTGGGACTGCTGTGCTTAGTAATCTCGGTAGTGCATTCTGTAAGTGCGTCATGCTGTAGTGTGTTAGGGTAGTTAGGTGTATGTTCGACTCCCAGCCCTGCCAAGTGTGTGTGTGTGTGTGTGTGTGTGTGTGTGTGTGTGTGTGTGTGTGTGTGTTTGCGCGCATGCTCCCGTCTGCCTGGGAACTCAGTCTTGCTTTTAGATGCCGCACACCACAGCAGTGTCCTACCAACGTCTTTGCCATTGCGGATGATGACACGCACCTAGATGTCTGCCTCTGGGACTGCTGTGCTTAGTAATCTCAGTAGCACGTTCTGTAAATGCGTCATGCTGTAGTGTGTTAGGGTAGTTAGGTGTATGTTTGACTCCCAGCCCTGCCAAGTTTGTGTGTGTGTGTGTGTGTGTGTGTGTGTGTGTGTGTGTGTGTGTGTGTGTGTGTGTGTGTGTGTGTGTGTGTGTGTGTGTGTGTTTGTGCGCATGCTCCTATCCACCTGGGGACCCAGTACTCTGTTGTGTAGATGGACACACATGACAGTCCCAACTGAGCCCTTGTGAGTTGAGACTCCGTCCGCATGCAAGATGGCCCTTTGCAACTGCTGTGTGAGCATGCCCAGTATGCTGTTGTGTAGATGGACACACATGACAGTCGCAACTGAACCCTTGCGAGTTGAGACTGTCCGCATGCAAGACGGCCCTTTGCAGCTGCTAAGTGTGTGAGCATGCCCAGTACGCTGTTGTGTAAATCGACACACAGTACAGTCCGAACGGACGTGTATTACTAAACGTGTGGCCATGCCCAGTGACACCTTGTGTTGGTGGTGTCCTTCTGTGCATGGTCATTGACATCCTGTATAGCCATGGTGGTCATCCAGCTTACAGATGTCCATTTTCAACGTCACGATGGATGCCTACGGAGTACACACTGGTCGACTGTCTTGAAGGGTGTACTGTCTGTGGTGCATCCCGTGACTATATCATGTTATTGTGGTGCACCGTACATCTTATGTTGCCATGATCACACCACTGCCGTGTGTTTGTCTATGTGTACCGTGGGACAGTAATATGTCTGTATGCTTTCAGACTGATCACTCTCTATACAATCCCTGTCAGCGTCCTTGTCAGTGCGGATGATGACACATGCCTAGATGTCTGCCTCTGGGACTGCTGTGCTTAGTAATCTCGGTAGTGCATTCTGTAAATGCGTCATGCTGTAGTGTGTTAGGGTAGTTAGGTGGATGTTTGACTCCCAGCCCTGCCAAGTGTGTGTATGTGTGTGTGTGTGTGTTTGTGCGCATGCTCCCGTCCGCCTGGGGATGCAGTCTTGCTTTTAGACGCCGCACACCACAGCAGTTACCTACCGACATCTTTGCCTTTGCGGATGATGACACGCACCTAGATGTCTGCCTCTGGCACTGCTGTGCTCAGTAATCTCAGTAGCTCGTTCTGTAAATGCGTCATGCTGTAGTGTGTTAGGGTAGTTAGGTGTATGTTTGACTCCCAGCCCTGCCAAGTGTGTGTGTGTGTGTGTGTGTGTGTGTGTGTGTGTGTGTGTGTGTGTGTGTTTGCGCGCATGCTCCCATCCACCTGGGAACTCAGTCTTGCTTTTAGACACCGCACACCACAGCAGTGTCCTACCGACGTCTTTGCCTTTGCGGATGATGACACGCACCTAGATGTCTGCCTCTGGGACTGCTGTGCTTAGTAATCTCGGTAGCATTCTGTAAATGCATCATGCTGTAGTGTGTTAGGGTAATTAGGTGTATGTTTGACTCCCAACCCTGCCAAGTGTGTGTGTGTTTGTGCGCATGCTCCCGTCCACCTGGGGACTCAGTCTTGCTTTTAGATGCTGCACACCACAGCAGTTTCCTACTGATGTCTTTGCCTTTGCGGATGATGACATGCACCTAGATGTCTGCCTCTGGGACTGCTGTGCTTAGTAATCTTGGTAGCACATTCTGTAAATGCGTCATGCTGTAGTGTGTTAGGGTAGGTAGGTGTATGTTTGACTCCCAGCCCTGCCAAGTGTGTGTGTGTGTGTTTCCAGCTGCATGACAACAGTACATTGATTTTACAGTATTCACTCTCCATAACATCCGTGCGGCGTCTTTGCCTTTGATGCTGCTGCTGTCTGCAGGCTACACGTGTGCCTGTGTGAATCATGTGATACACTGATCAAGGTAGCGCATTTTGTAACTTCGTAATACTGTCGTGTGGTACAGTGCTTATGTTTATGTTCTGCTCCCAACCCTGCCACGCGTGTGTGTGTGTGTGTGTGTGTGTGTGTGTGTGTGTGTGTGTGTGTGTGTGTGTATGTATCTACACACATATATATATATATATATATATATATATATATATATTATATATATATATATATATATATATATATATATATATATATATATATATATATATATATATATATATATATATATATATATATATATATATATATATATATATATATATATATATATATATATGTGTATATATATATATATATATATATATATATATATATATATATATATATATATATATATGTATGTATTGTATATAGATATGTATGTTGGGATTATCACTCTTGACTGTGCTGCATTGTCTGCACGTGAGCACCTTGGATGTATGTACATCTGCTATGGCTCTGTGATAGTGCACATGCTGTGTGCTGTAGTGATCGTGGGTTATACATGTGTAGTGACCGGTTATTGTGTTGCTGGGTATTACACGGGCATTGGAAACAATGTTAGTGCAGCACCTTTGACTGGTTGTATGCAGAGCTCGGCAACAGTCAGCAGTGGTTATTACACTGGAGTGTGAGTATGGCTCATATCCGTCTGTAGTAACTGTCAATTCTATGCACCTCCGGTTAACATTACAGACGTTATCCACAGGTTTTAGTACAGATCCCAGGACTGTATGTGTAGACATTGACAGGTGCAGGACTGGGTTGTGTTGGATGCATGGAGGGGTGTCCATGGCTAGTAATGGGGATCTCTACAGCCTGGCAGGTACGGTCTGTGACTGTCCCACAACCTCCTGTATATGGCTGACAGATGCAGTACCTGTGTATATGCAGACACACACACTTACCACAAACAGCTACGGCTATCACATACACACACCCATTGCACCACCATTGGGCCATGCAATAACCGTTGTCCCTCACACACACACACACACCTACGTGTACATTGGATGGCTCTATGACAGCTCTGGACATGTTAACACCACACCCTGTGCATATGATGTCACCTGTGCCACCACCTGTGATGTGTAACATTGATGCAGGATCTGACTAACCTGGTGCTGCTGCACACGGTGGCTTTATTCCACTGTATTGATGTTAGCATGCTGTTAACACACAGTGTGTTACTTACAGTTGTACTTCAGCAGGCATGATGCATTGCAGCTATGACCATCACTGTAGCATAGTTTACAGCACTGTTACTTCTGATGATGTAGTCTCCACCCATGTGCCATTTCACTGATGTGTGTAGTATTGGCAGCATGTGTGTCTGTGTGTGCAGTACGTGTGTGATGTGTGTAGTACACATGTATACATGCTTACAAATGCATACACAACATTACACGGGCTTCACCATTCGTATACTAGCTTACTCATTCTTCCACACTCCACACGCGCATACGGGCTAACACACGCGCACACTTGCTTACTCGGGCATACTGGCACGCACGGGTGCAAACACACTGTGGGCAGGTTTTCAGGTCACATCAGTGGTATCCATGGCGTATGCCGTCAGTCTCCTGATGTTCCCTAGGATAGCTCATGACACGCCTCTTCCACTGAGTACTGACCGCACACATGTGACATTGCTCCGGTGAGGTTACAGTGTTTTTTACATACACACTCATGTTGTCACCTATCTTCTACTCTAATAATCCCCTTAACCTACACTACACTGTAAAGGCTTAGCCCATATGGCATGACATGTTGTGATTCACTATCCTCAGCCTCACTTGCCTCACATTGCCTACAAATGCTTCGTTACATCTCTGACAGAGCGCTTCCACACATAAGTACCAGTACGCAGTAGCCATGTTGTCTCCAGCTTGCCATTCATCTGCATGGCGTACTAACATCTAACTAAACCTACATTTTGTATGTATATTATCCATATGTCTTGTTTTGAAGCGCAGCGCATTCTCGTGGTGCTGCGCTATGCTTCCACACCAGGGATCGGGGGAGGACAACTATGCTGTTAACACACAGTGTGTTACTTCCAGGTGTACTTCAGCAGGCATGATGCACTGCAGCTATGACCATCACTGTAGCAAAGTTTACAGCACTGTTACTTCTGATGATGTAGTCTCCATCCATGTGCCATTTCACTGATGTGTGTAGTATTGGCAGCATGTGTGTCTGTGTGTGCAGTACATGTGTGATGTGTGTAGTACACATGTATACGTTCATTGATATCCAATGGACAAAGCTGCCACTGGCCTTGGACTTGGACATTGGCATGCTTCTTCGACTGTATTCATACTGTATTTGCAGCTGTCATTGCTCCGTTTAGCAACGTGCAAAACATTAGTCGCATAACATCCAGGTACATTTCTGCACATAACTCTGCTCTTGTATGGACAGCTTACTGTTTCATGTATCGGGTAATTACATAGGGTTACCACCTGTCCCACTTTGCAAGGGGCAGTCCCTGTTTGGGCAGTTGTGTCTTGCAAATAAAGTGAAAAAATGGCAAATGTCCTGAGATTTTAGGACAAAATTATTTTCTATATTTTATGTAATAGTTGCATAAAACAGTTATTCTGTATCTGAAACACCTAAATGTTATAAGAAACAGAATAAGAAACTAAAATGCTACAAGAATAAACTTTTATTTAGGCAAAAAACCGAAGTTCTGTCCTGTGTACTGGCCGTGGGTATGTTTTGCCCTGCAAAATCTGATGTTTGTATCACAAATGTCCCACTTTGGGCATTTGGAAAGGTGACAACCCTATAATTACATCATTTGCATAGCTTACACATACAAATGGGGTATGTTGCAAATCCCAACATTGTCCGTGCAATGTTCATGTTACGGGTCATCTTGCATGCCCCTGCGGGTGTTTGCTGAATAGCCTGGCAGTCATCTTTCCTTGCTGTACTCTCAATCAATCCATACACGCTGGAGGCTTCATGTATCATGGCCTAGGCTTTGCTGTGTGCTATGTCTATTTGTGGTGTATGCATGGCTGTGGGTATGTCCACTGTCATCATTGGTAAAGGTGACACCCTATAGGTACTTCCTGTAGACTGCTGTGTCATTTGACATGTCAGCACATACCTGCGGATGAACTTCCTACTGCAGCGCTTTTTATACCTTCTGAGTTATCTTGCAGTTGATAATGCTGTTTCCTCAGACATGTATCTGTTTCTGATCATACCTATCAACCTCCTTGTGCAAAACATCTGTACAAAGCCTAACATGATGGGGGGACAGATAGGGGCAGAGTCTACATATTGCTCTTACAAACGTAGTTGACAGTATTATAGGTTTTGCATTAGTATGACCTTTCTGAGAGGTTTGGGGTCTTAAACACATATGGTTATCATTATTTAATGACGTCAGTTCTCAGGTATTTGGCAGACAGGTACAGATTGTGAGAGGAACACACCACACATATGAGGCATACATCTGCACATTCATACAGTTACGCCAATACACACAATACATGGCGCCATCACAGGCCAGTTACCATTACATTCCTATTGCAGGACACATCCACCCACTGGGTTATATTCCTCACACAGGCCAACAGGTGCTTATCCACACTACTTATTCCATCATGTACCTTATGTGTACGCCAGTATTTGTGCTTTCCGTCAGTGGCAGAGCTCACGTACGAGTATGGGGGACTGGACACTGTATCGGTGACACTGCATGACACCCTGAGGGACACATGTCATTTGAGTCTATTAACCTTCCACATTGACTTTCACAGGCCATACGTTGTAATTCACATTTGTGGACAAACATGCTTATGACTTGTACATGTTTTGTCATTTGTCCTGACGTCTTTCTTCTCACCTGTCCACCTAGTATCACTAGTTCTGTACATTTCATTAGGACGGGTTACCTTCATACCTCTCACCTGTACACATTATGGGTATATGCCCTGGGGTTTGACCTATGATTCTGTTACATTTGTCATGATAATGTGCCTTTCTGGTAGATTGCTGGCAAGCCATGACGGACTGTGCGGTTAGGTAATTATGACTGACATTTCTATTTCATGATTACTAACTCTCATAACATTCGTATTCCTGACTATGCAATTATTCTATCAATGGTCTGACTTTGTCTGAGGTATATTTAATATAGTCCCTATTTGTCTGTCGTGTACTGTGCCTTAGTCCAGCTGTCTTATTCTGACATTCTGGCAGGTATGATTACCATCTTGGTCGTACGTGTGTCCATCCATGATAATAGCCTACATGACACTGATATAGGTCCCTACGTCTTCCCCCAATGGTTTACACAATATCCAGTGGATGTGTTGCACCTTTTTGGTGAATATAGGCGTGTGCTATACCCACATAGGTA
Organism: Protopterus annectens; assembly: GCF_019279795.1. NCBI lineage: Eukaryota > Metazoa > Chordata > Ceratodontiformes > Protopteridae > Protopterus > Protopterus annectens. The sequence continues at coordinate 1,650,790,480 of NC_056737.1, read as the reverse complement.
TATTGATCACTCCCATGGGGCGTACCTAATAGATCTGTGCCAACCAACACCTTGGCCCAATTCTGCATACCCATGATTCCCATACCTGACACACCTCCACAGTACCCATTAGACATGTTTAATGTGAGCGATAATAAAGTGTGAGGACACTTCCGAGCACTCCCCACTCTGTGGATATCAGCTTGTACGTCATACATTCAATCGACCCATGTGTTATTACCCTTGCACCTGCTACTGTTGCATGTACAGCTATATCGTAGTTGCAGCTGCAACGTCTTTCGCATCAATGATGGTTCGCACTTCGTACAGGATCAATTTTTGGGGTCCTGCAAAGGACACCTATATTCATGTTTAACATGTAGAACTTGCATGCCCTGTCACGCTGGTACTTTCTGGGCAATGGTTTGGAAACCATCGGTCTGTTCTCCTTTCATGCATGTCTGTCTGTCTATCCATATTAGCTATACCGTGACCTATTTATGTACATGTGTTATATGTACAGGGACATATGTTTGTTGTGTATATATCCATTCATGTATTGTGTGTGTATAGATATATATATCTGTACATATATACATATGTCTGTACAGTCCCCATCTCGTAATTTGCTTTGGATTATGTCTGTGGATATATGTGTATATATATCTCCATATCATACCTTTCAACTATACAGATTTCCACTGCATGTACAGCTGTTTGCCTCTTATCTTTGGTCCGTTTTTCATAACCTTGTGTCTATCTAGCAAGTTAGTGGCATATCATTAAAGACTGACGTTGGTAAATAATGACAAACATTTCAGGTTATGACTTCATACCCTTCAGAGAATCCATGCTAGTGACACACCTGTTATTCTATCCACTTTCTATGTTTGTTAGGGCAATATCTGGGGATTGTCCCTATTTGTACCAGTTGTTGTCATGACTTTGTCCGGTTTCGTACTTTACGGGGTTAACAGGTATGAGCCATGTACATAGAACGTGGGGAAAACACCATTCATTTTCTATTCTGTGAGCAGATTACACATGCGCAGGCGCACTTGCATATCCTTATTGTGGGTTACATATGTTTCATAGATAATTGTGCTTCCGTGAACTTTCATAATTCTGACCATAACAGTTACATATCTGTATTCCACTTTACGGACTACTGCGAAACACACGTTCACCTTTACATATTTAAATGTGTGTACAGCACGAACGCTTTCATTACACTTTCAAGTTATATGTGCAGTGGTCGTAGGCCAACCAGTACTGCATTCACATTGGCCAGATACCAGAACCACTATTCTATTGGTGTTCTCCCTCATTGATATGCATACCCATAGTACTTAGCTACATCAACATACGCCTCACCGCTTCACCTACAACACAGCCATCCATTCTCCTGCTGGGAAAAAGGCGGTACTACATATTACACATTCCCTATTGCCTACTGCTGTGGACTCCGGCTGCATTGTTAATCACTCCGAGGATATGCAGAGCACCAAGGCATATAGTCCAGCCACATACAGGTCTTTGATATGTTAGCATGTTCATGTAGTGATCTGGGTTTAGGCTTGTCCACCTGGTGAATGGAACTTCCCTGGCCGAGGTTAAATGTCAGCTGAAGCATATGGACAGGGATTATCTCCCTATTTTGAAGTTTTACCTGTGTTTCTAGACACAGGTGTTTGGGCACCTGTCAGCAGCTTATTCTGTTGGCATTACATATTATGGGTGGGGTTGTTACAGTCCATACTCCACGGTGAGAGGTGTTCCCATTCACATTTGACTATTACCTGTATACAGTCATACGGGGATTATTATTTTTGGACATGAAGTGACTATAGGTATGCAGTTGTACATTACACAAGTGTGAAGGGCTGTTCCTGTAAATATGTACGGACTATACCTCTCAACCTCTTAGAGCACCAGACCTGTGCAAAACCTACACGATGGGGGGACAATTAGGGACACATTTTAATGATTGCTCATAAAAGCTTAGAACGTTGATAGAATGCTAGGTTTTGCATTAGCATGACTTTTCTGCAGGTTGTGGAGTCTTATACTCAGGATATTTCTCATTATTTAGTGACATCAGTCCTCAGCTATTTACTACACTAGTGCAGTTTGTCGGAGGCACACACCAACACTATGGGGCGAACCTGTGGTCATTCTTAGGGTTGCCACCTTTTCGACTGCCCAAAGTGGGACATGTTCTGTAGAGATGTCACATTTTCCAGGACAAAACATACCTACAGCCGTGCATAGTACAAAACTTTAACCTTTTTTGTACATATAATAGCTTATTCTAGTAACATTTGAATTGCTTATGCTACTTCACATAACATATTGAGGATTCATATATAAAATAACTGTTTTATGCGACTATTAAAGTAAATTAGGAAATAACATTGTCCTAAACTCTCAGGACATTTGCTATGTCTTGATTTTTTTCACAGGACACAACTGCCTACAGAGGGACTGTTACTTGCAAACTGGGATAGGTGTTGACCCTAGCCATTCTGCGAATATCCGGACAGTTGAGTGGTATGGCACAGACCTCTGTAATATGCTGTTTTGTTCTGGAACAGCAGTAGCTCAGCATTAAAGACTGCAGTCGGAATGTGCTGACAGACAGTTGGGTTTCAGACTTCATACTCCAGACATTAATGCCAATGTGCAAACTGTTATTCTATCAAATTCTATGTTTCTAAGAGATATCTTTACAGATTGTCCCTGATTTTGGACCTTTGTCTCACTTATATTCATGGGTCTGTCCAGATATCCTGCTCACACAGGTTAACAGGTATGGTCAGTCACGACTGCACACAGTCAGTGTCCCTCACACTTGATCAGGGTTGACCTGTTTATGTCAGTGTCTTCCTCGCCCTCATGCCGTTTTCCACTTTGCAAATGTGTGCATTATATTCTCCCTCCTATTCGTGCCTGGACACATGCATCACAGGAAGGTATTTTATCCTGGGTGGTAGGTTATGCATGCCCACTTAGGGCTGGACAGTGTCATGGACCTCCACTGCACATTCTGACTTGTGTCCAGATATCTACTGGAATGGACATCATGTCATCATACCCATTCTACTATTTACACAAGTTGGTCATCCCATGAGGGATATCCCAAAAATTGGACAAGACCAAAACAAGTTAGATATGAAGATTTTTGTGGCTTCATGAAAAAGTGCAGGGGGTTTTACCTGCAGGGGATACATGGTTTGCAATCCTGACACTGCCTAGGGTGACAATACCTACTACATATGCGTAAGGGTCACTGTGTGTAGCTGTTTCTGCAACAAACCAGTGGACCAAGTATGGCTGGATTTGGTGGATGTTCTGGTATGGTGGCAGGTTGTGTGTTGTGGAGGGTATGCTGGGTAGGCTATTATGCATCCAGGTGTGTTGCGTTTGTTATGGCCAGTTCCATCAGGACCCATCTGTGGGTATGTGATGGTGCCGTATCTATACATTTGTCTCGCATATTTCCATATTCATATGTTTGTGAGATTGTGTTCTACACTATGGCCTGTCTGCTTGTCTTGCAGCTGTTTCTACATGAGGTTGTGTTTCTTTCCACTTCACCCACTGCCCCCTCATACACCTCCGGTTCACCTTTTCTGCATACGACACAAGTATCGCCTTTGAGGAATTTACCATTAAACACACACCCCTCACACGCGAATTACTCACACCCCATTGAGCACTACTTTGGTTGTTGGCCCATGACACAGCCAGAGTTACACATTGACTACCCTACACGTGTCGGGTACCTTTATGGTTGTGTGGATTACCCTGCCATGTTTGCTTTCCACATGCTATACCTCACGCACATAGGTACACGCCCTTACTTCACTTTCATTACTTGGTTGGTGTATCCGGGTACTACCCGTTCAACTGTGTCACATACACGTTTGGATTATACAGCTGCCTTCCGGATTTTGCCAGCCTGTTCTACTCATTGATAGGATGGCACCTTTTCCTATGTCAAAGCTATTCCTTACACATGTCCGACTGTTGTGGACATTGCCTCCCCACAGTCGACGGTTGTGTTTCCACCTTTTCAATTGGCCACAGTGTGACATAGGGTTACCACCTGTCCCACTTTGCGAGGGACAGTCCCTCTTTGGGCAGTTGTGTCCTGACATGTAATTGTAAACATGGAAAATGTCCTGAGATTTTAGGACAAACTTATTTCTTATATTTTATGTGATACTTGCATTAAACAGTTAATTCTGTATCTGAAATACCTGACTGTTATGAGAAACAGAATAAGCAACTAAAATGCTACAGGAATACGCTTTTCTGTAGGCAAAACAGTTATGTTCTGTCCTTTGTACTGGCCGTGGGTATGTGTCGGCCTGTACAATCTGATGTCTATACCAAACATGTCCCACTTTGACCATTTGTAAAGGTGGCAACCCTACTGTGACAGTTGCGGTGAACACAGCATATTTTACAGGCCGACACATACCCATGGTCAGTTCGGCATATAAAACTTACAATTCTTGCCTATGTCTAAGCTTAATCTTGTAGCATTTTGGTATCTTATTCTGTTTGTTATGACATTTATGTAATATACGTCCAGTGAAATATGTTTAATGCAACTATTGCATGACGTCTATGGAAGAATTATGTCCTATATTCTATGGACATTTGCCAGTTTTACATGTTTGTGTCAGGACACATCTGCCGATAGAGGGACTGTCGCTCACAAAGTGGGACAGATGGTAATCTTGGTCGACGGTACGGATCATACTGTTCCTTTCGGCCTACATGTGTCCGTATTGTTATGGCTGTTTATATGCTCCTTCTGTTTCGTTTACATGCATATGCTATTTCCTGTCACATTTGGTATGTGAAATACGGACATACCTTTTGTATGTGACTATTACATGGCTTGTGGGATATGATTCAGACATACGGTCACTACATATATCTACATTTCTCCTCATGTATTTTGTTATGGACACATCTGCACAGCTATGTTCCCTCCCTCACATTATGGGTCGGCTGGTGACCCTCTCCGTTGGACTGGACGTACCTACTGGCGGCGTTCTAACATATGATACGTTTCACTTCCACATGGCATAGCTATCAACACTCCGTTGGACTACAGGCACACGGTTTTCATGTCATTTGTTCATGGGTAGGGACCGGTTATTCCCTACCGTGCATTTGTGTTGATTCTTCATTTTCTATTCGCAGGGACTCTGCTTTGCATACGTTTCAGTCTCCATGGACACTTATAGGTACGATTACTATTGCTGGAGGAATATAATATTCAGCAGTTTAGGTTGCTCCTCGAAAGCCGACATTGACACACCTCCCTGCGCAACTTTGATACGCCCCTTGCACTTGCGCACGTTTCCTATGCACGTGGCTGTGGTGGCTGCGCGCCTTCATTAATATGCATATGGCGTGACTACTCCATATATACGCTGCACGGCCGGTGCAAGCCTTACGCCGGACTTGCGCTGAGCTTCATGAATCCCAGGGTATATCTTTCCATAAAGCATACATATTTTTCAGTTCCTCTACTATTATATCCCATTCCTTTCTATTTGTCTTCTTTATCAAAATGTATTCCTAATACAGATATTTCCTTCATAGAAAACCTGCTATTTTTATTATATATCCCATTCCTTAGCTTTTCTCTCTACTCAGTCATGTTTATTTCATTTAAACAATCAAAATAAAATATAAACTTTCTCATCCATTCTCAGTTTTTAGTAGTTATAATATCATCTGTGTATGACATCACAACTGGAAATTCAACATCTGTATGAATCACATACTTTGCATTCTTCATTTTATGACTAATTTAACTGACTACTCTATTCATAAGACACTGCTCAAAGAACATCCTTGTCTTATATCATACTCATGTAAATTTCTTTATTTAAACGACCATTCACTAAAACTCTGATTTTATTATTCTACACCATTATTCATGTTTGTTTAATTTTGTTGCTAATATTATGCATTTCCATTATTTCCTACAATGTATCTTGTTGTATTGAGTCAAACACTTTATTAATATCACCTGCATAAGTTTTATGTCTTGTCTCCTTTTTTTGTAATTTGATTGTAATATCTATCTCACTACCATTAATACTTGTTGATATTATTTTCCTTTTATAACATATATGTTTTCCTTCACTATATATTACATCTTATTCTCAAATTTTTGCTGTATTATTTCCATAAATATCTTGTAGCCTGTGTTACTTACCACTATTGGTCTTCAATTCTTTGTCCACTTTTTCTCTTTTTTTCCATATAAATTTTATGTCCTGCTACATAATTCCTCATGATTTAAACCTTCATTCTTTTATACATTTCAAATCCAACTCCATCCAGACCAGCTGCCAATTCTATATTTAACTGTTTAAACATGTTTTCTAATTCATATAACATCATCTCTTTTTCAAATTCTCTGTTAATTTGATCAGAGAACATTTTTTACTTCTGATATCCTTGTACTTCTCTTTTACACACTAAACATTTCTTCCATGTAACTTACAAATTCCATAATCTTTTGTTCATTTTTCTAAAAATGACTTTCTTTATCTTTCATTTCTGTCATCACACTATCATCCTTCACTAAGTACAGTGATACCTCTTCCTTTTTATCTTGTAAAAATATCTTTGTTTATATAATAAATTCATCATTTTATTTTGGTTTCTGTTGTAAATGTCTTTCTCATTTTGTAATATTCTCTGTTACCATTCTCTAAATTCTTTAACATATCTCTATGTGTCTTATGATATTCCTGTGTTTCTTTCTTTCTTTCTTACTTTACTCTGGCATAGTAAATAACTCTCATTATATTTTCTTTTAAAAGTAATTCACCATTCAGACCAACTATCATATAATGCTTTCATAGTAATATGATCCATAACTGAACAATTACCTTATTTTCTTTTTCATTCCATAACTTTTAATTTATTCTTTTTATGGCCATTCCTATTTTTATATATTCTCTATTATGATATATTGCCAACATAGTGCCAAATAATCTGGAAAAAAATGTTATAATATGTTCTTCTTCCATTATCCATATTCTACCTGCTACTAAAAGATATCCAATTTGAGATTTAAAGCACCCTTTCTGCATATCCATGGTTTTCTAGTCCATGTAATCAATTTTCCACATTTTATGACTTCTGTCTTTTTATGCCTTTCCTCTTTTATTATTATTCTACCTTAAATCACAATTAAAATATGGTGTAATTATAATATGCATATTTGCAACTACATAATCCAATATCTTATGAAATAAATTCTCCCTGTCTTTACATGTCACACAAACATTTATAGTTATGAATATATAGTATAAACCTTTCCTTGCCATCTTAAATCTTAAATTGTTAATTTTCCCATTTTAACTAGTATGACATCTAGAATTGTCATTACTCTCCTACATATTACTGTAATTCCCAAACATTGCTCCTTCTCTATATTCCATATTAGCTCATATCTCATATGTCTGTGCCTGCAGTCTTTTTTCAAATGTCAGAAATCTTACAGCCTCCAAATTAATATCAACATCACCTTTTTTGCACCATTCTAAAATCTCTGTCCTTATTATGCTTTTTCATAATGTTACATAAAGTAAATGAAATGTTAAATTATTCCTTTCTCTGTTCCTTAATTTAAAGGATATCATGTTCTTCCTGTACTATTTTCTTTAAATGTATATTTGCCTCCCTTTTACTTTTTTCTTTTATTTTATATTAATGTCTTGAAATTTCCTTTTTCTTTTACTCTTTTGCCAATAGATTTTGTTTCCTTTACCACTTTCCAACTTATCTTTTTCATTGCTAACTTGTGATTCTGTTTCTAGTTCCTCTCCTTTATCTTTTTTTCTAGTTTCATTTATTTCTATATCTTCTTCATTTATGATTTGTTCTTTATCATTACCCTACTTTGCAACACTGAGGTCTTTTTTTTCTTTCCATTCCATCCATATATGTCCAGAATTGTTTACATCTATAACATTCAAGTTCACTTTTATTTGCTTCTTTTCTTGTTTTACCACATACATTTCTTTTTATTACAGTTACTAACTAAATATTCTTCTTTCCCACAAAGAAAAACATGTTTTTAGTTACTTTCAATATTTTACAACACCCTTGTTACCTTCAACTTTTATGATACTTGAAATATGTAACATTTTTTTTTCTGTTTCCATTATTAAAATGACATTGCAATCTCACCTGGTTTCTTTATTTATTTATTTCACATTTGTTAACTGGGTTATTCTGACTTGGCAGTAGAGCCATTTTTCAGAGGCGACTGAGGAGAAAAGCTCCACAGATAAACAAATACAAAAACAAAACATCATGCAATATTAACATACAAGTGTATATACACAGTAGACATAGAATACAAGTTATAAATTAGCATGTTAGAATACAAGAGTAATATTAAGGATTTAAAACAGCCATGGTACATATTAACTATATGAAATTAAAAGTTAGATTCTATCTAACAATTACCATCAGAAAGAAATTCAAGGTTGGTAGAATATCGTAAAGACCTTAAATGAGTAGTTGTGGTAAAGGATGAGAGCTGAGAAGGGAAGGGGAAGAAGAAAGGGAGTAGCTCAGGTGGGTGTGGGACAAGGACACATCAAGGAATTAATAAATATTCCAGTTGATAAACCCCTAATATTATAAACTTTTAAAATAGTCATTACTTCATTACAAATCTTTTTTAAATGTTGTCCAACTATTTTTTGATGTTATTTTAAAGTCTTGTTCCACATCTATTTGAAACTGAATATGTATTTTTTTCTCTCTCAAAAATGTGATTTAATCACATTGTCATTCCATGGATTATTATTCTGCTTTTTTTCATACTCTCATGAAAACTTTTCCAAACCTTGTGCAGTTTCAAAAAATATAACAAAATGTCTCTTTGTTAATTAAAATGAAAGAGTTTACATTAAGGTACGTTTACTTTGTCCCATACTTCATATCTGTTCATCTCTTGGCTTCTTTTGCTTTGTACTCTTATCATAAACTTTCTTTTTGAAATGTCCTCATTTTTCTTGTCTTTCTGTCCTCCTTGTATAGTTGCCATAGTTTCTGCATAGGTCTTATTTAATTGCATACAGTCCCCTTTCAATGTCATTTGTATATCCTTCTACTGTGTTTTTTCCATAATGACTCCATGATACTTCATTCTCTGGATCACTCTAGATAATCATATCCTTAAGTAAATCATTCTTCAACCATCCTGATTGGAGAGTTATAAAAATACATTCTTCTCTGATAGACTCCTTCATTTCACCAAATAACTGCTTCTTAAAAAATCATCTCTGAATACTCGTCAACATTTACAGCAACTTTAGTTGAGCTGGTGTTTGTCTCCTTTCCTTCCAATTAATTCTGCATCTCATGCACCACCATCCCAGATGCAACTGGACTAGGAATGGGACATATGTATGTACTCAATTCTAGTACTTTCATGAGTACCAATAGCAAGTAAGGTAAGCTCTTCAATGTACTGGCCAAATTTCCCCTAATAGTATAAATTTATTTACATTTGTTTACTGGGAAATTCCAACTGGACACAGGTCCCTTTTCAGCAGAGGCCCTGGGAGAAAAGTACCACAGAAAGACATGGTAGATGACAAACAATAACAATCAAGGTAGTTATACAGTAGAGGTGATCATAACAGGAGAAATACAGGAGCAAATTAGGTACAATTGAGTAGTAAGCTCTAATTACAACATTGAGAAAGAAGTAAAACACAGGGCTACAAATTATATAAACAGTAACTAGGTAATAATAATAGAATAAATGAATAACTAAATCCGGGAAGGATTAACAAGCAGTGAGTAATTTTCAGTTCAGTTTTATAGTAATAGAGGGAATACTCTTTCTAAATCTGGGAAAGGAGGGCTTATTAGATGGGATTTGGACAAGGACAAAGCCAGTGAGAACGTAGGTGAGATTTAAGTGTAGTCTTGAAAAGATTGCAGGAAGGAAGGGTAGTTATGGTGGTGGGAAGGTTGTTTCCAAGCTTGGATATAGCGCAGGGAAATAGTGCTTCACCTGATGAGTTTTTGGCTCTGGTGATCTGGAGTAAATTTTTGTTGCAGGAGCATAGTGGTCTGAAAGAGTGGTAGGGTTGGAAAATTGTATGGAGTGATGGGATTCGGAGAGGGTGGTTTACTAGTTTATGAGAAAAGGTGAGTTGAGTTTGGTGTAGGAGTTGTGGGAGTTCAAGCCAGTCAAGGTCTCTAAGGGAGACACAGTAGTGACTGGGGTAAGAGGCACCAGTGGCAAATTTTGTGATTTTATTGTAGCAGGCTTCGAGTTTGTGTAGGTCTGACTGTCTAAGATTTGTATGTATTGGTGATGCGTAGAGTAGGTTGGAGATTAGATGGGAATTGGCGATAGAGATTCTTGCTGGTTTGGTGAGGTGTTCATGGCTTCTATATAAGATACCCAGTTTTTTGTGAACTTTTTTATTGTTAGTGACATGTGGGTGTCAAATTTGAGATTATTGTCAATCTGTATGCCAAGTAGTTTTGCATGAACTGTTGGTGAAATGGAGGTATTATCCTTGACTTGAATAGTGAAGTGTGGGGTGTTTGGGGTACATTTGGAGGATGGGAAGATGAGGGGTTTGTATTCGTTTGGATTGAGGAGAAGTTGGGAATTAGATAGCCAGCTTTCAACTGAAGAGAACGATTCTTGGATGATCTGTTGGACTTCTGTTAGAGTTGGGACTGAGCAGATGAGGGTGGAATCATCTGCATACTGTATGAGGGAGGCATGCTTGGTGGCAGTGTGCAGATTATTGGTGAAAAGGGAGAAAAGTAGGGGGCCAAGGATGGTGCCTTGGGGAACCCCAAAAGTAACAGGGAGATGAGTGGATAGATTGTTGCCCCAGATGACTGATTGCTGGTGGCTTTGTAGATAGATGTGGAACCAGTTTATGGCTGGTGTGGAGAAAGAGAGGTCAGACAGAACAGAGAGTAGTAGATTGTGTGGCACAATGTCAAAGGCTTTAGATAAATCCAGAAATACAGCAGAGGAGAGGAGGCCATTATTTTTGTGATGGAGGATAGTGTTGGTGAAGGAGAGGAGAGCAGTTGTCATGCTGCGGTGTGGTCTGAAACCATGCTGGGTATTGGAGAGGATGTTATTGTTAAGGAGGAATTTGGAGACCTGTGAGTTGATGCATTTTTTGAGTATCTTGGAGAGGGGGGGTAGCAATGGGGCAGTAGTTGGAGAGGTCGGTGGAGGGGCCACCTTTGTGGAGGGGAATGATGTGTGATATTTTCCATAGTGTGGGTACATAGGATTCAGATATGGAGCGGTTGATTAATATGGAAATAGGATAAGATAGGACATCAGTTGCTGTATTTAAGTATTCAGTGGGCAGGTAGTCGGCTGCTAGTTTTGTGGATTTTAGTTTTGTCAGGAATCTTTTTATGTAGGAGGTGGGTACTGTGGAGAAAAAGAAGGTAGGGAGGGGTGATTTTTGGTTGGGTGAGGGTGGATTAGTGTAGGGAAGTGTTCTTTTGTCAGGGATAGAATAGATTATGTGAAATGTTTACTGAAGGAATCAGCAATGCTACTGGTGGAGAGAGGGGTGGCTGGTAGGGGAGTGCTTACTTTTCCTGGGCAAAATATAGAGTTAATTGTAGACCAGAATTGCTTGTGGTTGTTTTGGAAGGAGTTTAGGGATGTCTGATAGAAAAGGGCTTTGTCTGCTTTTACTTGCTTTTTGACCTTGTTATGTTGTCTATCTGAGGGGTTTTTAGTTATGCGCCAGAGTTCCCATGTTTTATCCCTGGTTTTCATAGGGCCCCTGGTGTTTTTTTGTAGCCAGGGGGAGCTCTTAGTTCTGATTATGGTGTTTCTCAAGGGGGCAAGGGAGTTAAGGATGTTGAGGAAGGTACTGTTCATGAAATGGACCACTTCGTCCAGGTTGAGGTACTTTAGATGTAACCAGTTTACGTTCTGGAGGGAGGAGGTGAAGGAGTTGGTGTTAAAATTAGCTTTGTTGCTAATAAGTGTGTAGGTAGTGGGTTTGCAATCATTAATGTAATTTTTTAGTAGGAAGGTTGGGGAATGGTCACTGAGAGAGTCAGGTAAACAGCCTGCTAGGTAGGTATGAGGGGCTTTGTTAACTAAGACCCAGTCAGGAATGGTGTGGTTATTGGGGTTTTTATTGATCCTAGTGAGGAGTTATATTAGCTGAGAGAAACCATGGAGATTTAGGTGGAGGGCTGGGTGGCTGCTGTTGCCGGATAGCCAGTTGATGTTAAAGTCCCCAAGGATGATAGTTTCTTGGAGTAGGGAGAGGTTGGCCCAGTCCATTAGGTTTTCAAGGGGAGGTATATTTTGGCCTGGTGGGAAATAGCACCCTAAAATGTTGATTGCTTTTTTAGGGTTTAATTTGAGGGAGGTGTAAACTATTTCTTCCTTTTCAAACTGGGGAGCTGATTTGGTGAGAATTTGGATATTGAGGTGGTGTTTGTACAACAGTGCCACACATACTCTTTTTCTGGATAATTTGTCCTTACAGAGAATGTTGTATCCAGGTGGAAGTATTTCCTCACTTTTGTTGTGAGGTTTGAGCCACGATTCTGTTAGGATAAGGATGTCAGGGGACTTGAGGCTTTTGTAGGCATGGAGGCCTTGGATTTTATTACAGATGCTTCTGATGTTAAGAGATGTAATGAGGAGGTCATTTGGGTTTTTTTTGCTTGTGATTTGGGTGATGGGGCAGATGGTTGAAAGGGGGTTTGTGGAGATGTTGGTGTTTGTGGGGCCAGGGTTGGGGTGTACGTCTCCATTGAGAGCAAGTTTGGAGAGAGGGTTGAGAATATGTTTTATTTATACAATAAAAAATTTGTTTTATTCTATGGATATTTTGTGTTCAAATGTGGTGGGGGTTTGGTAATTGAGTAGTTGTACTGGGAGGAGGTAGCTTGTGATTGGAGTAATGAAATTATGTAGTGGGTGTTTGAGGGGAGTTGATGTGAGAGTGCAGTGGAAACGGTTGGAGGTTATGACTGTAGCCATTTGGTAGGATGTAATATAGGCTAGAATAGTGCAGGTGAGTATTACAAAAGCATTACCAAGTGGCATGGTTGCTTTGGGAAAAAAACACATATGCTGACAGACTAAAAAAAAAAATGAGCACATATATGCCTGATATACAAATGGCACAACTACTGTGAGCCCCAAAATCCTGGAAAAAAATAAAAAATGGAATAAATGGTCAGCGGCCACAAAAAGGCATTCACCACTATGTAATGCCTAAGCTAGTTTCAAAAAAAAGAAGAGCCTAGGCCCTCAAAACACTTTCTAGCCCACTTGGGTTATATAGATGTCTAAAAATATTAACTAACACACCTTTCATGTAGTACTGATCATTATATTATAAATTTAAGCCAGTAAGACTGAGTTTGTAAACACAATTCAAATACAGCAAGCCAATAAATTTTAGTGTCCATGTACTAATGTCCAGTGTAAGAAACAGGAATAAATAGTTCCAATGTACCCATAAATCAGCGTTAATGCCACAATCTCTAAAAACTGGAACACAGGTGCTTATCAAGATGTCCCACACTAAATAGTACAAAAACAGAACAACACTTGTAGGTCCATAAATAAATCAGAAATGATACCATAGAAATGGCCTGTCCCTGGTACCATCATCAATTGAAAAATATCAGAATACGACGTGAATCTATGCAAAAAGCACAAACATAAACACAAACTGTAAAATCCAAGCTAGAAATCATGCGACTTGCTGAATAGTCACGGAAACAATCAGGCATCTGCTGATTTAGACAACCGCTGACTACGGTATGAAATCCCTGATGCAAATAGTATGAAACGTCCCCCCAAAATGAAAAACAGTACCTGGTAGAACTCGTGGAAAAAATCAGTAGTACATATGAAAGCAGCTCAGGCAATAAATCACGTCTTCCCCAAGTCAAGAGCCAAAATGAAGATAATAAATCCCGTTTGTTCAAGAATGGTTTCACGGGATTTGTTTACATTTAACCAGCATCTAAAACAAGCAGTGTCCTATTATGTAGTGGTTGCACACAGTGAGCTGGTTTTGCAGTCTCATTTAATGAAAAGCAAATTAAGATTTTGAGAGAATAAAAGAAAAAGTAAAATTAGGGGAAATCAGTAGTCTTTCTAGTAATCTGGAGATAAGTATGTTTATCAATGAGATATCAGACTGGAGTCCGTGTAAAGCATGATTAGGTGGTGGTAACCAGTTGTAAGATGCTGGCTTGACAACTGCTTTCTCTGAGATGAAGTTTGGGTGGGTAATGTAGTCCAAAGGCTGGCATTTCCTTATAGTGTGACAGAAGCTTCCAGCATACTGGCTACATAGGCTGCAACTGTCTGCAAGAAGACAGTAATATATTTAACATATGTACCACCACCACCATGGCACTGACAGCAATGGACGGACCCAGACTTCAATTCTTCTCAGCCAAACTGTGTTCAAACAATAAACTTTAATCACTTTCTCATCTGGATTTTGAAAAATGGAACGAGGACTAAGGAAAAAGCACAGTAACTTGGGTCAAACACAACAGTCGACTTTCCACTGAAAAGAGGCTAGTAGCCTAGTGGGACTAATCCAGTCAACAAAGGATAAACAAATACATAAATTATTTAAAATGTCATCTAGAAGCTATACATTTATGTGCACCTACATTATTCCTTAATACATAATCTCCATAGAATTTTCTCCCTGAGAAAATACATTTACATTTCAGCGATAGAAAAGTGAACCTTCATTTAAAGAAACTTCACATGCTTTTACATTCTGGAGGGGGGCACTATGCAAAATATCATAAGATATCTATTCTCACATAAAAAAAAATCATATAGTATGTGCATAGTTATTTATCACAATTTATTTTTACAATGGTTTGTATAATGAGTAATCAAAGAAACTCTACAAAACAAAGCATATAATGCTTTGGAGAGTTTAAAATTTAGTATCTGCACAAATGTTATTTGACACATATTCAGTAATTAAGTGTGTACTGAATCTTTTCATATGAGTCATGACTAATGAGCTTTGAGTGAGTTGTGATACCAAAACATATTCAGAAAACTGAAAGAAAACCAACTGGCAAATTATTTAGATTACAAATTCCAAAAAAAAAAATCACTGTATTTTTTCTCCCATTTACAGATGAGTTATGTATTCACATCTACAAATTTGTGAACATCTACAAATTAATGCAATGTGTGGATGCACTTCATCACTTTTGCAGAGAAATAACACACTCTATGCTCCTCCAGTCTTACTGGTCAAGACAAAATTTAGTTGAGTATTACTTGCCCAGTTATCACGAATGTTAAATATTTTTTAGCAAATTTTTGTCAGCATTGTGTGAAATGCAGTGGTATATGAGTACAGCTTATCACATGATACTGTTTTTAATCATATGTTGATGCTTTTGCAGAGATCAAAGAAATTCTGTTATTTTGCTGGCAGCATGGCTTGTAAATGTACTAATTAACATAATATTTGTTAGTGTTTTATGCATATACTTAACATTTTGTTCCCACTGTCTGAAAATACAACTTAAGTAATGCACTGAGTGAATGCAGTCCAAATGATTTGCTTCTTTAGTAATTAATTACTGAAATATTTTAACTAAGATTCTTTTAACATATTTTACAGTTAATGCACTCATGTAGGCATTTTATTTTCAAAATAAGACATTAGCATACCTGCTAATCATAAGGAGTACTACAAAATATTTTTATTAACACCCCACATTGAAAAGCTCTGTCTCTTTCTTTTTTTTTTACACTGGATTGCAAGATAATATGTGTCATATGAAACAGATTTGGTATTTTAGCTAGACAGCTTCCTGTCAGAAATATAAGATTTAATACTGTTAAGTTCTGATACTGTGAAAATTAATATTACAGCAAATAACATGACTTCCAAAGACTGATATTACACATCTAAAGTGTTTTTTTTTTTTTTGCAGGGGCAAAGTCCCTTTGGAACCCCTGAAACGAGGACTTCTATAGATGCAAGCCCACATAATGCTGTACCTTAAGAGTTGATATTCTTCAAGGTATGACAATTTCAGATAATTTACAAATAAATGCATATTTCTCCTAATTCACAATCAAATTTCCACATTTCCAAGGATTATGTTATTGACTGCATGATAATAGCAGTACCAAGTGGTGAAATTAAAACTTTAAAGGACAGGTAGCAGAAGGGCTCCACTTGAAAAACACATGAGCAGTGTCAGGCAGGCATGAGAAATAGGTGATCCAAATTCAAGTGGAATGGGCAGTGGCCTTCTTTGCCTAAAGTAAGTTCAAATGGTATTCAGCTCAAATCCACAGACCTGAAGTGACAGAGATGGATGCTTCACAGAGTCCCTTCTGTTGGTGATATGCATGATCCTGAAGAAGTGGGAGCTGTCTTTGCATTATAACAGACATGGAATACTGGAGTGGGTGTGCTCAGGAAAGGAGACCCATGTTTTGGAAATCACTGCAGTTATGATGACATTTAGTGAGCTCTCATTGGCCCATAAAAATATGAAGTAGAGTATATAAGTCTTGTAACAGGCTATACCACAGTGACAGCAAGTATTCAAGGTAAACAGCCACTAGCAAGTTAGAGTAAAGTAGATAGCGGAAGTTGGCAAGCTAAGTCTATAACTTTGTGGACAGGATATGCCCTAAGGGGTGGGTAAGTCAGGCTCAGGTGTGATGTGGGACTGGGTATGTATTGTTTGGATTCAACATTATACCCCAACACCACCACCACACAGGGGAGCCTGTGGAATGACATCAGTGACATTTGATTTGCCTAGCACTCTTCCTGTGCATTGTCCTGGTTGTGGTGGGAACTCTTTCTGACCTGTGAAGCACATGATTCAATAATGTCAAGCTGAATTGAAGTGTTCCAGACCAGGCTAATCTTAATGTACAAAGCATCACAAAGGCCAAAGATTGTTGTTAATGCGGTGTGATTTCTGTTCAGTGTACTGAATGTCAAAGTGAAGAAATTCAATGATAGTTGGGTAATGACTGCAGTAACTATGAGTATTTTTAGGTAGCAATATGTGCCACTATTTTTATTAGGGATGTGCATGAAAGGATGAATGATAGTTCCAGGGCCCCTACCAAATGTGTATGAAAGATAAGGTCATAAAAACAGGCTTGATAACATCAGCAGCAAAAAAAAAAAAAAAAAAAAAAAAAAAAACTGAGCTTGTTTGCAGTCTGGCTCTCTGAAGGAATTTGTTTGATATATATATATATATATATATATATATATATATATATATATATATATAGATATAAAATCTCACCTGCCAATAGAATGTCAGTGCTCTTATCATTTTTTTGTCTTATGTCTTAGCTGGTTTGTAAATTGAAGGCGATCCATTGGGTCTGGTCAAGTGACTTGATCCTGAGGAAATGTCCTGTCAGAAGTGTATGTCTTTAGTGAGATCATGAAGGACAAACATTTCATATAGAGTAGAAGGGCAAATGCTCACTTAAGCTTGACTTTCCATATGATGTCAGACTGAGAAGTTGGAGACTTGTTATCCTTGTGGTCTTCTGGGCTTTAAGCAGGAGGTATCGGAGACGTTACCCACAAATAAGTTGCTTGTAGCAACCAAGAATTCAAATTGATGTCACACCTTGATTATTTGATGCCAGTTCTTTCTATTATTGTGAAGCACGGGTCATCACAATTGGAGCTATTCTTACCCTACGTGCTCAGATATTCAATGCTTGTGCTTCATTTGTGGGTGATACAGCATATCCGGTTCAGTACACAGGTCATGAATGCCTCTCAGTACTTTTCTGACTAAATAGCAATTTAAAATATTTGCTGTAAGTCTATGAAACACTCAAAAGAATACATATTTCAAGTTCTGCAAATGTTTCTAACAATAACTGTTTATCTTAAGCAACATATATGGATTTTCCCCAGTTACTGGTTCTATATATAAGCAACTATGACGAAGTTATGCCTTGAACATATAACTGTACAGTTTGATGGCACACAATATTCATAGCTTGTCTGTTTTTTTTTCTTGACAAATGATGCCGACTTCTAGTTTCATTTCATCCTATATATATATATATATATATATATATATATATATATATATATATATATATATATATATATGTATCTGAGCTGAATCATGAAGCATTTTAACTTCTTTTACTTTAATTTAAAAACAGATACACAGAAATGGATTCACCACCTGAAAGTGTCATTTCAGTTTAACTTCTTCACTTCTGAGCAACATGAGGACAAGTGGCAGTAATGGAGAAGAACACTGGACTGAAATAGTGAGCAGGATTCACGATGGCTTGCATGGAGTCTAAGAGTAGTGTAAGACTCCATGCAGCCATCGCGATCCAGGAACAGTCTGAATGTGCGTGTAAGAGAGCACCTAAAACGGCTCTTACACGGGCAGGGCGTGGATATGCTAATTACCTCACTTGCAGCCGAAAGGCAAGCAAATGAGGTAATTTCACAATCCAGGAAGCAGAAACCTGCCCGTGTAAGAGCCGTGCTATCTGCAGAAATGTACTCAGTTGATAACTGAGTACCGTTCTGCAAATAACACAATGGAGCCTTGTCAGCTCCAAATAAAGGTTGCAAATGTCCCAGGCAGCATGCCAATGGCCAAATATGTGGACACTGGCAACGTACCCCAATGCAAACATGAAATAATTTTTTTTTTCTGGCGATGTTTAAATGTAGCGCAGCGCAGCGCAAACGGGCTGCGCTATAAAAAAACTGAAAAATAAAAAAATTAAACCCACAAATGTGGGTTTATGCAAAGCATGAGTTTACAATGGAAGGGAATAGCAGGCTAAAACAACATGGCCACCGAGTAGGGGTTGCTAAGGGGGGAAGCGGAGTGTAAGACATGTAACTATGCATTAGTAGGCAATCCTATGTAAATGAGTGGTAGGATAGTGAATTGCACTGTTACATAGGAAATGAGCACATTCCGTGCAGTGTAGGAGTAGGATAAGTGGGAGTAACAGAGTAGGAGATAGGTGACATCACAGGGGGGAATGTATGAAAGGAATGCAGCTCATTAGAGCACAGTGGCATGTGAAAGCTGTCAGTCACACATCATGGAAAGAGGAGTGTCAACAAGTAGGCATGGGAAAGCCAAGAAATGGAAGGTGTACACTATGGATAACACCAAAGTTTCTTGCTGGGCATGCATGTGCGCGTGTGCACGCTTGTAGGCACGAGTAAGCTAGAGTGCGTGCGGGTAAGCGTGAGTGTGCATGTTTAAGGCAGAATACGCATGTAGGAGCCTGTTGAAACACCTGTAAGCTTGTTTGTACTGGTGTGCACGCGTTTTAACCCGAATAAGCAGATTCTAGTCCGTCTAGGCATGTGTGCATGCGTGTTAGCCGCTGTGAGCGTGTTTTGGCTGGTATGCTCGTCGCTCCCCCCTGAGGAAACAGAAGGGAAAAAGGAAGCATGGGAAATAGTAGGAAGCTAGCAGGGATTACTGGCAGAGCTAGCAGGTGAAAACAATCAGAGGAAGGCAATTACACAGGCAGAACAGTAGCCCAGCCCAGCACTTAAAACTCTGCAAACAACAGTGCAGAATGTTTCCCTAAAGAGACACTGCAACAGAGGAGTAAGCTATTAGAAGTGAAAACTGAAAAAGCTTCACTCAGACCAAAAATGTTAGGGGCTGCCATAGCTGTTATAAGGAGACATATGCAATTTGCTGAGGGTGGTGACTATGCAAATGCTGCCAGACAACCCACAGTGAAGAGACGGAGAAGAGTGTACAGGCCCAGGGTCACTTACCAGGGGTTACATGAGCTGGAGATAGTGGAGCGCTATAGAGTGGACAGAGACCTCCTGCAGCAAATTGTTGAGCTGTGCAGGCCATGCCTCACACACAGAACCAACAGAGGGGAATCCATCCCAGTGGAAACCAAGGTATGTGTTGGCCTAAGAATATTAGCAACAGGTACCTTCCAGAGACCAACTGGTGATATGATGGGGATATCACAGGCATCAGCATCCAGGGTACTGCACCAGTTCCTGGATGCCATGTCAGCACATGTCGGTGATCATGTATATTTCCCCAATTCCCGTGAGGTATTGGCCAGCAATATGCGTCTCTTCCAGCAAATAGCGGACTACCCTGAGGTAGTGGGTGCAATAGACTGCACGCATATACGCATCAAAGCACCAGCCAGTGAGCGGGGTAGGGCCTACATTAACCGCAAGGGCTTTCCCTCCATCAACTGCCAGGTCGTGTGTGATGCCCACGGCATAATAATGAATGTGTGTGCTGGCTGCCCTGGAAGCTACCATGATTCCCATATCTGGCATTTGACGCAGCTGTACCAGACATTTGCCAATGGGGACACCCCACATGGTCACTTAATGGGGGATGCTGGCTATGCACTGGACACGTGGCTGATGACACCCATCAGAAATGCACACACACCTGAACAAGAACGCCATAATGGGGCACATGCACAAACACGAAATGTAATCGAGCGTGTGTTTGGGCTGCTCAAGTCACGGTTCCAGTGCCTGGACACATCTGGTGGCGCCTTGCAGTACTCACCAACTACATGTACCCAAATTGTCATGGTATGTGCTATGCTACATAATATGATTCTGCGAAAACAGCTGCAGCAGGACCAGCATAGGGCTGGGCCAAACAGCCCCCCACCATTGCCAAGCCAATCACAGGCAGAGAGTGACTCAGAGGAGGAACAACCTGAGCCTGCCCCAGTAGGCAGAAGGAGGCATGCCCAGTATGCCTTGGCCTTGACAAAGCGGCAATGTATAGCACATAAACTGGCTCAGTAGGAACCCAGGAAATGATACCTCTCTCTGACTCACACATATAGTAAAAGGGATGCCTAAGTTGACACAACCTGCTATCAAACATGTACAGGGAGTGTAGTATGTGCATCCAACATAGACAGCCCTGCAGCACCACCTGAGGCATGATTGCCATGTGTTAAGCAATGTAACACCATGTAGTATATACAAACATCCTACCCTCACCAAGCATGATGCCGCAATATGAAGACGAGATGATCAATTACAATAATTGGCTTAAGTATTGCTGTTAGTCAAAGGGGATCCAATGCTTGCCAGCCTTGGATGACATGCTGAGCAAGACATGATGCTCCACCTGCTAGAGATGACATGCACCTATCAGTCCTGGCCTTTAGGATACTGGCAAAGGCTGTTGTCACCCCCACTGTGCCTTGAATAGGTACGGCTCAAAACACAAACCCACCACCATAGGTATCACAAGGGATAAGAACCTAGATGTAATGCTACCCAATGCCAGATGTCTAAACTGCAAGATGCATGCAGTCTAAACTCCCCTCAGCATGGAGAATGTTGATATCTCTCGTGTAACAGAAAACTGGGTTAAGGCTCACAAGAGCACCCTAACACTACCAGGTTACACCTCATACCGTGCTTTACAGCCCCAAAACATGGAACAAACTACAAAAGGAGGGTGACTAGCAATAATTGTCAAGGATAACCACACCCCCATGTTGGTACCACAACAAGAAGCAGCATGGACTATCCATGCTCAAGTAACAGTGGGTAAGACTGCCTGCCAGTTTGTAGCCTGCTACAGACTACCCTCCTAATGCCAGGAACTGCACTTGGCCTATGTTGGAACACATGGAAATATCAAGCTCTCCAAACAACATTATATTGGGTGACTGAAAATACTCAAACATAGACTGGGAGCATTATTCCAGCTCCAACACCCTAGGCCAAAGGTTCCTAGAATCCATAACCCAAAGTGCTCAGGAACAACGTACCACTCCCACAAGAGGGGTAAGCATACTGGATGTGATAATCAGCAACACGGATACTCTATGGTCAGATGAGAAGTGTATCCCTCACTGGTAAGTTCAGACCATAGAGTAATCACACTGGATATTCACATCCTGACCACAGTCCCTGGCCAGAAAACCACAGTGAAAAACATGTGTAAAGGAAATGTTGCACTCCTCCAAAGTGATGTGGAATCCATTAAAAGCCCTGTGCCTGTGGAAAATATGGGCCACACCTCAGAACCCTTTATAAATGCATTCTTTGAACACTGTCAGGAATGCATGGATTATGCAATCCCAAATAAAACCAAGGCCCAATACCATACACGCAGGCATCTGGCATGGTGGACCCCAGCCATTACCAAACCATGTAAGAGAATGAGGAAGCTACTACATGATAGAGCAAACCCAAAAAGGGAAGTAATCTCTGATCAGTATTATGGCAATAAAATATGGCCACTCATAATATCCACTAAGGCCAGCTACAACAAGTTGAATCTCTGAATCTTGGGCAATGTTACACCTGCCCCATGTACACAGACAACCCCCTCCTCCCACCAAGAAATACAAATATATGTGAGAGATGCAACCATTTCTCCAAACTGAGGCTGAGCTCTCTCAACTCAGTACTGTCTAAACTAGTCAGGAGGAGAAGGTAACCACACACACCACAAACCTAGTCTCACATAGACCTATCACAACTGCAAACCAAAGACATAAACACACAAACATTCCCAGAGGCTCTAATTAAAAAACACCAAATCAACAGTGGCCTCCAAAGCAGACACCCAAGCAACCACTACCCCCAAACATAGCACATGCAACACATAGTACACAAAGTCGGTGTGCCAAACAGTCACAGCCCGTAAGGACAAACAACATGCCTGATACACTTGTAATAGGTGACTCCATAGTCAGACACACTGATGTCCCGCTCACCAGACTGAACAAGGAAAAGGGTACAGTAAGCTACAATACGCCACATAACACAAGCACACAGGTCACTCCAAAGCAAGTACAAATATGACTCAGTCATTGTCCATGCTGGTGTGAATGACCTGAGACATACCTCCCTGGACTACATGAAAAGAGACAGAGGAGCTCTCCGATTATGTAGGCCAGGCCGGTATGACTCTGACCCTGAGCAGCATCCTACCCCCACCAAGAATGATGCCACAGTGCAAACACAGAATGATCAGCTTTAACAATTGGCTCAATTACTGGTGTCATTCCAAGGAGATCCAATGTGTGTCTGCTTGGGATGCCATGCTTGACAAGCCACGCTGCTTTGCCGGGGATGGCTTGCACCTGTCACCCCTGGGCGTCTGGATATTGGCTAAGGCTCTTGCCACCTCCATAGTGCCTTTTGTAGGCAAGGCTGAAAAGACAAACCCACCTCCCTAGAAAACAGAATTGGAAAAAACATAAGGGTAATGCTGCTCAATGCCAGAAGTCTAAACCTCAAGATGCACGCTCTCGAGGCCCCCCCCAGTATGGAGAACATCGATGTCTGTGCAGTGATGCAAACCTGCATCAAGGCTCCTGAGAGCACCCCAGCACTACCAGGTTATACCTCATATCATGCTTTTTGGCCCCAAAATCTGGACCAAACCACAAAAGGAGGGGGAGTATCCATATTGAGCAAAGATACCCACACATCCAGGTTACTGACAATGCACGAAACATCAGAGACCATCCATGTGCAACTAACCATAGGCAAAACTGCTGTACAGTTTGTAGCATGCTACAGACCACCCTCTCAAACCCAGGAACCCCACTCAGCCATCCTGAAGACACTGGAGAGTATGAATGTCTCTCCAAATACCAAACAAGGTACTCACAAATTACCACATAGGTGGTAATACATTACGTATGGAAGAAGTAATCAGGGACCTAGGGACACAAGTGGACAGTAACCCCACATGTGACACTCACATTGCCAACGTGGCTAGGAAGACCACCTATATTGGCCACCTTATCATGAAAGGATTCACATCTACATCAAGAGAGGTAATTGTGCCCCTGTACTCTTTTCTTATCAGGCCCATAATTGAGTACAATGCCCCATTTGGGATGTACCTTACCTGACACCTGCAGCAGTTAGAAAGACCTCAAAAGTACCTCGCCAAGAGGATAAAGGGTCTCAAACATTTGTCATATGCTGCCAGGCTGACAACACCCCAGCTGTATGCAGTCACATACTGCATACTCAGAGGTGACGTATGCCCGATGTACAAGGCCATGTCCAATACAGAATTGATGGACATGCTCCACCTCAGAAAATCCAAATCCATCAGAGCTTCGAGAGCGAGAGATGTCAACCTCAACACATAAATAAATAGGATGTGCTGGAGGGCAGATTCATAACCCAGAGGCTCCCTACACTCTGGAACAGAATCCCACTCCATGTTAGGCAGAGCCCCTCACTGACTCTCTTCAACAGGAATCTTGCCAAGTGGATGGGAGATCGTAGATTTACACTGGGGTCTTCACTGTGTCACGACTAGACAGAGGCACAGTAAAGTAAACCCTAAATGGGCATAATATTCACATAGCAAGGGGTGGTGAAAGCCACACACACTCTGGCTAGGCTTATAAATGCCCTAGGGCAGATAGCCTAGTATGAACCTATGAGCCTATGAAGATACAAATTGTACAGGACACTAAGGATAAACACAAGGCTTTCTTAACTGATTTTAGGAACCTTGTTGGGAATTCACAGATATGCTCTGAATTACCAAATATTACAAACAATACACCAAATCCACACACATTGCCAACATCCAACCTGACAGGTTCAGTGCAAACTCCCCCCCCCCAATGCAAAATATCTATCCCAGCAGAATGCTGGCCCCCTGACATTGCAGATGCTGAGGTAACAGCCAGCATCTTCAAAGCAAAACACACAGCATCAATGGTACGAGATGGTGTCCTGGGCTGTGTCCAACATGAACTCCAAGAAGAATGGAACGCCAAATAACACTACTGCCCAAAGTCAGCCTTACCACAGGATATGTACCCAAAGAGCAGTGTACAGCAACAGTGGTCCCTCTCCACAAAGGTGGTGCCTGAATGGATACTGCAAACTATCACCCCAGAATCCTGACAAGCTTGGTCTGCAAAGCTATGGAAAGGATCATCATGGACCTCAGAATTAAAGATATTGGGGACCTACAGACACTGGACCCTACCCAGCGTGGCTTTCTTAAGGCAGATCCTGCCCCTTAAACATGTTTGTCTCATTTGAAACAGTCATTAAGGCCACTGATGAGGGGAATGTGGTCCACACAGCCTATCTGGACCTTGCAAAAGCCTTCCATACAATACCCCACATGTTCATTATAGATAAGCTCACCAGCTTAAATATGAACCCCTATGTCAGTAGATGGGTTGCAAATCAGCCCAAGGACAGAACTGACATGGTCAGAAATGCTGCAGCCATGTCAGACTACAAACCAGCTAAAACTGGCATCCCACAAGGCTCGGTCCTGGGACCTCCCTTGTTTGGTATATATTTCCCATAGGTACAGGCCAACATGGAAGGACTGTGTCTGAACAAGTTTGCAGAGGACTACAAACTGGGCACCATATCTGACCCTACAGCTGACACAAGCATCTTACAAAAGGGCCACATAGAAACAGACAACTGGTGCCAGAGCCATGTCATAAAGCTAATTGCAGAAAAGTGTATAGTCATCCCCTGTGGATAAACAGTAAGTGCTCACCAATTACCACATAGGTGTTAATCCATTAAGTTCTTTAGAAGTAATAAGAGACCTGAGGACACAATTTGATAGATATCTTGCATTTGACAACCATGTGGCTGTAGTGGTTACAGAAACACACCATATACCCACCTAATCATGAAGGTAGTCAGATCTAGATCAGGGGAGGTCATTGTGCCTCTTCAGTCATCCTTCATCAGCCTCACAATTGAGTACAATGGCCCCTGTGGGATGTACCTCAGCAGACACCTCCAGCAACTGGAAAGACCCCAAAAGTACTTAACCAGGAGGATCAAAGAGCTCAAACAGATGTCATGTGTTGCCTGATTAAACAAACTGCAGCTCCACACAGTGTCATACTGCCTGTCCAGAGGCAATCTGTGCCTGATGTATAAAGCCATGTTCAAGCTGGAATCAATGAACATGCTGCACCTTGTACAATCTGGATGCCAGTGAGCTATGCACATGAGAGACCTGAACCCCAGCATTGACATACATAGGACATTCTGTAGTGATTGATCCATAACCCAGAAGTTCCCTCCACTCTTGAGTAAACTCCCAGTACAGGTTAGCCAGAGAGTCCCTCATTGACTCTCCTCATCAGGAATCTTGATGAGTGGACGGGAGATGGTAGGTTTACCCTGGGTATCACTGTTATGTCACGGGTAGACAGAGGCACAGTAAACTAACCTTGACATATGTCATGTCAAAATCCAGTTACAATGTGTGTTGAAGGACAAACACACTCTCTGACTAGCAGTAGAAATGGCCTAGGGTGCATCACTAGTGTTTGTCAATGTCCACCCAAGTTGTGGAATACACTACAAATGTTGGACAAGCCTGGTTTAAGTAGTCCATATCTGAACAAAATGCAACATGGTCATATGTGCACAACTGGCCCTTAACCAGTTTGGTGTGCTCACTATGAATATTTAAAGCAGTGATAGGACTGAAACCCAGGATACTGTCCACCACAGTGAAAGTACTGAACCAGTAGACTATATGATATTACAGTGTTTGGTCAGTATGAAAGGATGTTGACAACTGTATGCAAACTATCCCATGGAAACCCTGCAGGCACAGTATAATCCCTGTTGGGTTCAGACACAAAGCAGTTGGGCAGTAAGTACACAACATGACTCCAACCTTATTCTTGGTTTGTTACACAACATGACTCCCAACACACAACAATAAATGTGAAATATTGTTGAAGTTCACACACAACCACAAATGTGGTGGACGGCAGATTTGAACATCTGGAAAGCTCACACTGGGCATGCTCGCACACTTTGATAAATGAGACATATGTCAGGCAACAAGCCATGGAAAGCCTGAACTGGGCATGCTCACACACTTAGGCCATGTCTCAGTTTAGCAGTTGGCCACACATATCTGGTATTTATGTGTTAATCCAGGAACCAACCACAATACAGCAATCTGCCTGGTGCACACAGTTAAATGACTACAGAGACATAAGTTAAATAGTGGATCCCTCTCATATTCAAACATCTTCCACAGATACACAAGTTATTCATAGAAACAGGGAAAGCTATGGCAATAAAGACCTGC
Source organism: Protopterus annectens (assembly GCF_019279795.1). NCBI lineage: Eukaryota > Metazoa > Chordata > Ceratodontiformes > Protopteridae > Protopterus > Protopterus annectens. Next base: position 1,650,763,312 of record NC_056737.1, on the reverse strand, counting down.
AAACAGTTTATCAGCAACAAATATTGTGCATCTGAAAATTAAACATATGGATGTAGAGGTCAATACTAGGCTGTTTGCCCTAGGGAATACAAGCTTAGCCAGAGTGTGCTTTGCATCTGCCTCCCCAGTACAGTAGGCTACTGTGCCTCTGTAAAGTAGGTCACAGAAGGCACCGTGTAAGGCTAGTGTGCTGTGCCTCCATCAAGCAGGGACACAGTGGAGATCCCAGGGGTTGAATTTGCAATGTCACATCCATGTGGCAGGTGTTTGCTGGAAGACGGTTGGCAAGGACTTATAACAGTAATTGGGTGTCAATTACAGACTGAGGGGAGCCTTATCTGCAGTGTCAATGCAAACCTTCCAGATGCTCATAGAATGCTATTGTCAAGGATTATGCAGAGTGGCCTGTATAATCCCCCAGCATGGGTCCTTTGAAGTCTTCCACCCCAGTCTTCACAAGTGCAAAGTCTGCTTTTGATAAATACTTTGTTTGCAGTTACTTCCTTTCCTGTGGGTGGGGATGGGATATGGATGTCCAGGGAAAGTTGGGTATGGTCAGATATTAACAATGGTAGTCTACCTCTGGTGTGGAACATACAGTCCCCATGTTGCAGATGGTCAGGTCCAATATGTATTCCCCCTTGTGGCTGTGGTGAGTGGTCCTGCCATAGCTCATGGATTCATAAATTGAAGTGGCTGTAGGGTGATGTTGTTGAGGCCTGAGTAGTTCCCCCACACAATATACCTGTACCTGACGTTAACCACTGTAATGGTGTATGTGAACACCTTCACATCCTACACTGTTCCCAGGGAAGCAAAGTGTATGTCCTGGATATGGGAGGGGTGGTCTGAACTGGTTGTGTTGTGTGTTACAGGTCCTGTGGTCATGAAGCATGGTAAAAAACATAACCTGGCAGTGCTGATGTGCATATCTGACCCTGAAGTAGGTGGCTGTTAATGCATATATATGCTATCCCCCTAACTGACAGATAGTAATAGATGTACATACTTCTATATAAATAATTATGTCAGCACCCTATAAATATTGCAGGAGAAATACAAATACCCAGTACAGCGTGTTCCACTAATGTGTCTCTCTCAAGTGTCATAACATAGTTAGGTAGGGGGTTTGAATCCTGCAAATGCTGATCGTGTGTGTTTGGGTAAGGGGGGTTAGTGCGTGTGCAATTCTGTGTGAAAGAAATGTCCCTTTTGGCAACTAGAAGAACACACTACATGATGCACATTCCTCTTTCTAAACACTGATGATGTCAGCACCCTATAAGTAAAGCAGGAGAAAGAAAACCTCCCAGTAATGTGAATAGTGCACTCCGCTAATGCGTCTCTCTCAAGTGTCATAATATAGTTAGGTAGGGGTTTGAATCCTCCAAATGCTGTGTGCTTGGGTGAAGGGGGTTTGTGTGTGAAAGAAATGTCTCTTTTGGCAACTAGAAGAACACACTACATGATGCACTTTCCTCTTTCTAAACACTGATGATGTCAGCACCCTATAAGTATAGCAGGAGAAGTGAAACTTCCCAGTAATGCGAATAGCATGCTCTGCTAATGCGTCCTTTTCAAGTGTCATAACATAGTTAGGTAGAGGCTTGAATCCTACAAATGCCATGTGTGTGTTTGTCCATGTGTGTTTTTGTCACACAGTTTGTCCATGTGTGTGGGGTGCTGCTCTTAATATTATATGACATAGATCATATCAATAATGTCAATGCACACATGAGGTATGTGTGTGCCACATAGACATATGCACCTGTGACCTTAAATAGTTCCCATGTGTGAAGCCTGCCTCATGTGAATACATGTAATTTGCATTACACAACTTTATGACTGTGGTTTTCTGTGCAGGGGCTGCATTTGTTATGTGAATATACAGTGAGAGTAGTCTATGGTGTCATCTTACCAGCGAGGGATACACTTCTGGTCTGGAGCATATAGTCCACATGTTGGTGATGAACAGGTGCAGCATGTTTTCCCCTCTTGCGGGAGTGTTAACAAGTTGTTCCATAGCAATTGAGTGTATGGATTCTAGGAACCTTACACCTAGGGTGTTGGAGCTACAGTAATGCTTCCAGTCTATGTGTGGGTAAATGAAGCTGCCCAATATATTGTTGTTTGGAGACACCTGCAGATATTCATGTATTCTTAAGTAGGCCAAGTGGGTTACCTGGGTTTGGGAGGGTGGTATGTGCCAGGCTATGAACTGGAAGGCAGTCTTACCCACTGTTAGTTGCACATGGATAGTCTCTGATGCTTCGTGCTGTGCCACCAACCTGGAGGTGTGTGCATCTTTGATGAATATTGATACTCCCCCTCCTGTTCTGTTTCGGTGCAAGTTTTGGGGCTGACAAGCATGGTATGAGGTATAACCTGCCAGTGCTGGGGTGCTTTTGGGAGCCTTGAACCAGGATTCTCTTACTGCACAGATATTGATGTTCTCCATGCTAAGGACAGTTTCCAGTGCATGCATCTTGAGGTTTACACTGCTGGCGTTGAGTAGCATTACTATTAGTTTCCTATCCCTTGTGATACCTATGGAGGTGGTCTTGTCTTTTGAGCCTTGCCTAAAAAAGGCACTATGGGGGTAGCAAGAGCCTTTGCCAATATCTGAAAGCCCATGGGTGACAGGTGCAAGCTGTCCCAAGCAAAGCATCGTGGCTTGTCGAGCATGTCATCCCAGGCTGACAGGCATTGGATCCCCTTTGAATGACACCGAAACATAAGCCAATTGTTGAAATTGATCATCTTGTCTACATATTGTGGCATCATTCTTGGTGAGGGTAAGATGCTACTCAAGGTCAGGGTCATACCAGTCTGGACCACGTGCTCAGAGAGCTCCTCTATGTCTCTTATCATGTAGCCCAGGGAGGTACGTCTCAGGTCATTCACACTGGCATGGACACTGACTGAATCATATTTGTACATGCCTTGGAGTGACCCGTGTGCTTGTATTATGTGGCAGATCATAGCGCCCGACAGGCATCTTACCGTGATCTTCTCCTTGTTCAGCCTGGTGAGCAGGACATCAGTGTACCTGACGATAGAGGCACCTATTACAAGTGTAGCAGGTGTGTTGTTTAGCCTTATGTGCTGTGACTGTTCGGCACACTGGCTTTGTGAGCTATGTGTTGCACATGTTCTGTTCTGGGGTAACGGTTGCTTGTGTGTCTGCTTTGGAGGTGTCTGCTGCTTAGGCAGAATTTTATTTAGAGACTCCGAGTATGTTTTTGTGCGTTTATTTGTTTGGATTGCTGTCATGGTAGGTCTATGTCAGACTGGAATTGTAGTGACTGTGGTTTACTTCTCCTCCTGACAGGTTTTGCCAGTACTGAGTTGAGAGAGCTTAGCCTGCAGTTTGGCTATATGGTTGCATCTCTCACATGTGTTGGAATTTATTGGGAGGTGGAGAGGGTTGTCTGTGTACATGAGGCAGTTGTAACATTGCCTCTAGATTCCCAGATTCACCAGCTAGACCGGAGAGGAGATTGACAACTGACCTTTGGACATGCTAGAATAGTATTGGAAATTCCTTTATAATTAACAACAAAAAGGGCCAATGAGGAACACGGTACTCAAGGTGAGTTTGTGAGGGTGTAGTGCTTTTAATTTGTTAGTGCTGGCATATATAAATGCTTTAGTGAGCAAGTGCCAGGTAACTCAAATGCAGTGTGTTACAGGTAACTTAAAAGCATAAATGACAAACAGTAACTTTCTGTCAAGTGAAACAAGGAAATACGTACAGTAAGCAATGCAGATGTCACTAGGGATCCACAGAGGCGCTGTAAAGCTGCGTTTCAGGTGGAATTAGTGTTTCAGGGAAATAACAAGCAAACAAGCATACAAACAAAGCTACATTCAGCAGGCATGGATCTAGTTTATGCTACAGCAAACAAGGTGTACCAATTTCAGTAAGAAACAGTTCAAATATGCAGGCACTATAAGCCTTTAGCCAGAAATTCCCAGCTCAGACGGGCAGAGTCCAGCCTCTCCTCCCACAAGAGTGCAGACCATGAACCTTCGTAATGTAAAATAACTGGCCTGAAGCCCAAGTGATTAAACCAGAACTAATACACATTTAGAATAACAGACACTGAGCCCTCAATCAGCAGTTCCCAACTTAGTAGGATGTATGCTACCTGTCCTGCCACCACAGTATCCCTGACATTTATTGAGACTCACCTCCTGTCATAGTTAGTTGTGTGTTTTGGGGCTATCAAGCATGGTATGAGGTGTAACCTGGTAGTGCTAGGGTGCTCTTGGGAGTCTTGAACCTGTTGTCTATTACTGCACAGATATCAACATTCTCCATGCTGAGTAGAGGTTGTGCTGTATGCATCTTGCGGTTTACATGTCCATCATTGAGTATCATTACTTCCATTTTCTTATCCCCTGTGCTACCTATGTAGGTGGCCTTCTGTTTACAGCCTTACCACCAGAATGCAAAGATGTGCAGACATTACACTATGGTAATTAATAGGGGTGTGCCAAACAATACAATGAAAATCATACAGTTAATGCATCAGGCATGCTGGGATATACCCACAATGATACCATTATACTGTACAGTTGACAACATGATAATATTACTACACTTCTATGTAGTCACCCTGTGCATCAGCACCATGTTAACTGGTCCTGCATCGATGTTACAGATTGCAGGAGATGGCACAGTTTCATCATATGCACAGGGTGTGTACTTGGTATGCCTGAGTCTGCCACTGATACAACCAATCGACATGTATGTGTGTGTGTGTTAGTGAGGGACAACCGTACAAGATGGGGCAATGTTGATGCAGTGTGTGCGTGTATGTGTTAGCCCTAGGTGTTAGCATTATGCATGTGTGTATGCATGCACACAGTTCCACCTCGTGGCTGCCATATACGGGTGTTTGTGGACAGCCACAGACTGTACCTGCCAGGTCATACAGATCACTGTCTCTGGCCACGGACACGGTACCTGTGCCTGGCAGGGGTGCTACGGACAGTATCAGGTACTAAGCCAGACTGGGTACTGTCATCAGAAGCAGTTGGTTGATGACTGGAGACATGTCCCTGCTGGGACTGTCCAGAGCCACGTGCTCGTGGTCTCCTAGGGCGGTCTGATGACAGCACAGACCCAGCATTGCTGGGGCTGGTACTGGCACTATGGAAGCGGCCGTGGGTTTGTTGTTGTCCGTGACGACTGCCAGCTGCTGCTGTTGCTGGCATACGTCGACGCCTCAACCATCCTGTGTTGCCCTGGCTCATGGACATGTAGTTGTGGAACAGATCTAATGTGTCCCCCCAACGTCTGTCAATGACCTCGGTGAAATTACGGATGGCAGCCGCAATGTCACGCATAGTGTCATTCATAGCAGTGCGATGTGCTCTCAGCTCCCTCAGACCCTGTCTGGTGTACCGTTCCATACGTGACTGTGCCTGCATTACAGCCCGGAACATAGCTGAGGTTGAAAGACCTCTGTGGGCATGTCTGACAGGGGCAGTACGACCACGGATGCTCCCACGAGAACCCTGGACATCTGCCTGTGTGGTACCATGTCAGGACTCTGGCCATGGCTGCTGTGAGGGGATGCATGTGCCACTGATACCACATTACCCTGGTCAATGCCCACTGTATGCTGTCCATCACCTAGGGATATTGGTGACAATGGATGTATTGGCAGGATGACTGTGCGCATTGATGGGGTTGACAGCTGTGTACTGTCGATTGGCTGACCAAAAACGGACCCTGGCACACCTCCCTGTGCCATTACACAGGTATTATCATTATCACTATCCCCAGCAGCAGATTCAGGTTCCCTGCTGCACACCACCAGAGCAGCACCAGAACCTGTGAGAGGAAGACAGGAAACACAGTTTACAATGTGTACACAATGTTACCACTGATGCACATGGGCACATGCAAACATGCACACATGCACACATGGGCACATGCATACATGCACACATGCACACATGCACACATGCACACATGCGCACATGCGCACATGCGCACACGCACACATGCACACATGCACGCATGTGCACATGCACACATGGGCACATGCACACATGCACACATGCACGCATTCACACATTCACACTTCTCAGTACATGAGATACAAACACACAGACACAAACACACCTGCAATCAAACACATAGCAATACCATTTGAGGGTATTATTACTATTATTATCATTAGTATTAAAGGATTGTTATTACACACTCACCAGCATGGATTGGCTGCCTTGCTGTTACACCAGAGGGACCTGCACAAATAGGACATTTATTGTCAGTGGGCACAACTGTGCCATTGATACTGTGAGTATGATACAGTTCAGTAGTACAACAGTTGGCTTTAACAGGTCTACTGCCAATATTGAGAATATCACTCTTGCACAATAATTACCAGGATAATAGCTACAAACACAGTACACACCTCACACATGCATAAACTACCAGTGTAGAGAACAGTCAACTATAGATATGGCATGTTACCTGCACGCTCCAAGTCCTCATGCTGGGTGGCTCCAGCCTCCATAAATACACATGTGTGTGGATGTTGTTGTTGTTGGGCTGGAGCCACAACACTTAGGAGGAACCCCTCCAGTCTGGTGAGGGGAGGGTGTATAGCCACCCCACCACCTGTGGCAAGATGTTGCCTGTGGATATCAGATGCACACTGACGGACATTTCTAATTAAATCACTGCAGTGATGGCGTACCTGCACATATGTCCGGTTATGCATGCCTATGTCATTTACCCGATGGACAAGGTCTTGCCACAGTGCAGCCCTCTCGTGCTGGTTCTGGCTGGTGCGGGAAAAGAGTGTGGCAAAATCTCACACCAGGCTCTGGTGTATCTCCTCTTCCTCTGCAGCAGAGTACGTGGGGTTGTGCTGGTGCACCATTGCCCTGGAAAGAAAAGAAAAATATGTGAGCAAGTGATATGGCACACATAATACTCTACTGCAGTGATATCACTGAACTGCCATATATAGCATCTGTCTGTCTATTGAGGGATACACATGTAAATGACCACATATCAGTGCTCAGCCGACAACTGTGTGACAGTGCCTGGCACATTCCATACAACAAACAAGTATACTCCAGCAGTCAGCACACTGTTTGAGGTCCAATGCACAGCCTCACACTGGGGGTTTGTATCAAGGTAATGTATGGGGAACATTGTCAACCCATGCAATGCATGCAATGCACAGTACAAAATTCACTGGTAATGCACCATAGTCTTTGTTGCCATAACCATACCTACACCACAGTCACATATAGGGAAGTACAGCACAACATATGGCAATGTTGTATGTTTGTATCCCAATACCTGACACATCTTTGTCTGGCCTCACACCAAGGACACACACTACCATGACAGACACAAAGTCATGCTGAGCAATCACACCATTACAGACCTTGCACACAGTCAGTGGCACACTCATTCCACCTCACATAGTTGGTATTGCAATGAGTACATGTGTGTGTGCATTGTGTCATAGGCAGGTAGTATGCTATTGGGCCTGGGCCTACAGCAGCATACTGTTATGCTACCCTGCCCATTGGGACACATGTAATGTGATTGTACTTGCTCCTGTCAAACAGTTACACAGGGTGACTCATATGGCATACTACCTATCTGCATAACATTCAACAGGGGTATGTCTGACATCTACTAATGGGGAGCCTTGCTTCTTAATGCTGGGTGGTTTACTCCAGGGTATGGTTTATTTGTGGGTAGGAACCTGTACCTCCACCATGTGCTCTTTACTGCGGTGCCAAGGATGACAGACATAGGTCATTTAGGCTGGGGATATTGTGAGGTGTTACCATGGTTGTTGGACAACTGTTATGGGTGTGACTTAATTATGTATATCCAGCAGTGGTAACCTCTGTGTAGGTAGTTTGAGAGGCACTCTATATGTGGTTTTGTCAGTCACTCTGCATAGGTAATGTGTTTGAGGGCATTATCACTCTTTGTTAGGTATGACTGTGTCCTTCTCCCTTTCTGTAGTTGTCATGGGAGGTACATACCGTGTAGGGCATTGTGAGGTGTAGAGGGGTACAGTGATCTACATTTCACTAGCTGACACACCATTTCTACTGGCACGTACCATGTACAGGTATTACAAGACTGGTGTGTCACTGTGAATATCAAAGGGGAGGCTATTGTACACTTGTTTCCCATGTTCCCTCCTGACACATCCAGTAGTAGGCAGGCAACCACATATGTGGTGGTTAGTGGTGTAAGTGTTTTGGAATGGAGTATGGTACTCCTGTATCCACACTGGTGTTCAGTCCATGCCTTTGTCACCAGGCACCTGTTGCTATACACAATACATCTGCACACATGTGCCTCTCTCAGTATATATATATATATATATATATATATATATATATATATATATATATATATATATATATGTATATATATATATATAGAAAGAGAGAGAGAGAGAGAGAGATATTCATATACATTCATATCTGTAGACATTCATATCTGTCTGTATATGTGTATGTATCTATATATATATCTATATGTATGTGTCTATTACATTTTATTTTATTATTTATTTATTTTACATTTGTTGACTGGGCTAGTCTGGCTGGATAACAAGTCCATTTTCAGCAGAGGCCCGAGGAGAAAAGCTCCACTATCTACTAGTACATTTCATAAGAAATATATTTGCTCAAAAAAAATACATCATTAAAACACTGCAAGAGAGATATTCAACAGTAATGTAACAAGTTTTCTCAAAATAAAATAAGAAAGGTACTATTCTTCAATTTCAACAAATTTACAGAGAAAGTATAATACTTATAGTTCTAATAGTGGTAGGATCAGAAACAGGAGTTGGAGTGGAGAGGAAAGGAGTAGAGGAGTAAGAGAGTAATAAATAAGATAAATTAGTCAGGTGTACTGCAGGAACAGAGCCAGTGGTTTGGGAAGTACGGTTTAATTTTCTGTTTGAAAAGAGGCAAAGATGTAGTCAGAGTTATGTCACAAGGAAGAAGATTCCAGTTTTTATCTACTGTATTAGTGAAAAGACAGTCACCGGCAAAGTTGTTTGACTTAATTGCTTTGGCCATTAGTTTATGAGAAGAGCGTAGGGAGTTGAGATTGTTATAGGGGATTTACAGTTGAGAAAGTATTGGTGTGTGGTCAGGTTGATAAAGTATACTATGAGCAATAGAGAGTTGAGGGATAAGCAAGTAGTTTTGGAATTCAAGCCAGCCTAGAAGTTTTAGGTTTAGACAATGGTGGGTTCTGAAGGGGTTACCAGTGGCAAAGCGGGCAATATTATTGTAGCAGGTTGTTAATTTAGCTAGATTGCTTTTTTTAAGATTGGTATAAATAGAGGAGGCATATAGAAGTGAAGATAAGAGATGGGATTGGGCTATTTTGGTTCTAGTTGCTGGGGTTCGAAAAGGTTTAATTCTATATAGGGATCCTATTTTTCTGTTAACTAATTTGATGGTGTAATTAATGTTTTGATCGAAGGAGAGATTGTTGTCGATAGTTATACCTAGCAGTTTTGTAGTAGAGTCAGGTGAGATGATAGTGTTAGTGTTAGAGGAGATGGAGAAATGTAAAGGGGTGGTACGAGAGGTGGGGGTGAAAAGGAGAAGTTTAGTTTTTTTGGCATTAAGTAGGAGGAACCGTTTTGAGAACCATGTTTCAACAGTATTAAATATGTTTTGGGTAAGTGAGATCAGTTCTGTGGTGGAAGGAGCAGAACAGATAAGGGTCGAATCGTCTGCATATTGAATGCATGTTGCTTGTGGGATAGCAGAATGAAGATCATTGATGAAGAGAGAAAGAAGGGGACCAAGAATGGAGCCCTGAGGAACTCCGATGGAAATTGGCAAAAGAGAAGAGATATGGTTTTCCCATATGACTGCTTGCTGCCTGTTGCTAAGATATGATGTAAACCATTTAATAGCTAGGTTGTCGAGTGAGAGAGATTCAAGAATGTTAGTTAAGAGAGAGTGATTGACCATGTCGAATGCTTTTGAGAGATCAATGAAAAGAGCAGAAGAGAGAAGATGATTGTTGCGATTTTTGTTGATAGTATCTATAAAAGAAAGAAGGGCAGTGGTGGTGCTGTGATGAGGTCTAAAGCCATGCTGACAGGGTGCTATTATGTTGTGAAGAGACAGATATTGTACTAGTTGCTGGTGAATGCATTTCTCCATAATTTTTGCTAAGGGTGAAAGGAGAGCAATTGGTCTATAGTTGGAGTAGTCAGTAGAGTTGCCTCCTTTATGTAGTGGAATAATATGAGAGACTTTCCAGATATCTGGGATGGATCCCTCTTGGATAGTTCTGTTTATGAGTATGGATATAGGGTATGCGATTTCTTTGGCTGCTTTTTGGAGGAAAAGTGAGGGTAGCTTATCAGCTGAAGGAGTACAAGGTTTCAGTTTGTGAATGAGTCTACAGATGTAGGAAGTAGATGTAGGTTTTAGAGAGAAGTTGTAAGAAGAGCTAGCTGGGTTGTTTGGGGGGTAGTAGTTGTTGGTATTCATTTGTCTAGCTAGGGATTGAATAGTATCTGAAAAAAAAGAGTTAAAAGTATTTGCAGTCAGGAGAGGAGTGTCTGGGTTGGCATTTAGCGGGGAGGGAGTTTTGGCAGTACCTGGGGAAAGGAGTCTATTCACAGATAACCAAAATTGTTTGGAGTTATTAAGATGGGTATGCTGAAGTTCACAGTAGTATTTTTTCTTGTCTGAGATTATAGCTTTTTTAGCTTGATTTCTAAGCTGGCAGAAGTGAAGAAAATCTGGGCTATTTCTGTGGCACTGTGGCATCTCCATTTGGTCCAGACTTTATTTCTGGCGAGGATGAGTTTTTTAGTGTCTTTGGAGAGCCATGGGGCAGTTTTTGACTTCATTCTAATGGATATCTGGAGCATGTCTATCAAGAATGGATAAGAAAGTAGTATTAAAGAATAAAACTGCATCATCAAGAGGAAGTGTTTTTAAGGAATTCCAGTTACAGATGCTGAGTTCAGCTAGAAAAAGGTCTATATTAAAATGCTTGGTAGAGCGAATTTGTCGGATATTAGGGGTGTTTACACAATCTGACTTTTCTCTAGAAATATAAGTTAGGGAGTGATCACTGATATCATCTGGCAAGGTGCCTACGTTATATATTTTGTTAATATTGTTTGTGAGTATCCAGTCTAATATGCTCTTTCTTTTACTGTGCTTATTGATTCTAGTAGAAGAGGTGATAGTTTGGGAGAAACTGTGTAGATTAATATGAGAGGATGGACTTTCAGCATTAATAGTACTCCAGTCTATGTTAAAGTCGCCTAGGATTATTGTTTCCTGTGGGTAGGTGGTAGAAACCCAACTAAGAAAGTCTTCTAATATTGGAATATTGTTGCCTGGAGGTAGATACATGCATATGATATAAAGGGCTTTTTTAGCATTTAGTTGGAGTTTAGTTGTGATGGCTTCTATTTTGCTATCCTGGTTTGGACATGTTGGTAGAGTAGTAATGTTAAGTTGATTTTTAAAAAGGATTGCTACTCCACCACCCTTACGTTTTGCTCGGTCTTGTCTAAGTATGTTATAGCCTTGGGGTATTATCTCAGAATCCTTAGTGTCTGATTTAAGCCAGGTTTCTGAGAGGCATAGAATGTCAAAAGAGTAGGTGTCTAGGAGGGCATGAAGGTGGGGTATTTTATTGTTTATACTTTGAATGTTAAGGTGCCCAATGAGGAGTTTATTATTAAGATTTGAAGAGCATATTTGAGGGGAGAGGTCAGATGGGCCTGGGTTGGGGTGAATGTCACAATCTAGTAAGGTAGGATTACCTAGTTTGTCTATAATGTTATTGTTTAGTAAGGTTAGAAGTTTAGGTTTTTTATCTGAGTTTGGGATATAGTTGAGGTGAGAAAGTCTGTGAAATTTAGGAAGAAGATAATTAGGGGTGGATTTAGTATTGGAGTATGATGTGAAGGTGTATATGGTTGAGGTCTGTTTTTGTGTGGAAGTAGGCAGGATGGTAAGTGAGGTTTCAAAGAAGGTAAGATGGTAAGTAGAAAATAGGGTGGTTAAGAGTAGGACTGATAGAATAAAGAGTGTTGGACAGTAGGGAGTCATTATTTACAGAAATAAGGAAAAAAGAAAGAGAAGAGTGAAAGATATGGGAGATAAGGTAAGTAGGAGGAAGTATGCCTATTAAGAAGGGTAGGGGGGAGCTACAGTATACTAAAATGTATCAGAGAGGGGTAAGACTGGTGGAGAGAGTGGAAGGATAAAGGAGATCTATAGTAACAGAGGTGAAAGGTTAAAGTAGTGGGAAAGGTAGTAGAGAGGACCAAGAAGAAGAGGTAATAGTAGGAGGGGTGTGTAGAGGGGTGGGTTTAGGAAAATACAGGTGAAGGAGAGGGATAGGATAGTAGGGTATAGGGGGTGTGGCTGGGGAGCTATAAGAGTAGGACCCTGGGGGTGGGTGGGAATTGGGAGGAGGCGGAGTGAGCCACAGGGCTAACGGAGCTGGCAGAAACCACAGAAGAAGAGATGAGGAAGGAGACAATCAGAAATGCAGGTAAGTAAGAATAGGCTAGGTGAAAGTCTAGTAGGAAAGGGTAGGGATAAGACTAGAGAGCACCAGTAAGTTGAACAGTGTTTAATAATAGAGAGGTAGTGTAAAGCATACAGCCGGAGGACAGGAGGAATGAATAGAGGTAAGATAGAGAAAAAGCTAGTTGCTGATAAGGATTCAAAAATAGATAAGAGGGCTGATAGATGGCAAAATGGGGTAGAGAGTACAGGTCACTAAGAGAAAAAGGACAGTGATAAGCTTTACAGTCTGAAAAGGGCTAGAAGGAGCCAAGGTAGCATCAAGGTAGTAGCTAGGAGAGGAAGGTATTTTGGTAGGTAGTTCAGGTGGAAAGGATAGCGAGTGGGGATAGAAATACGGGATAGGATAGTGAGGGGGCAATGTGAAAAAGTAAGGTGATGAGAGTGGCTGGAAGGAGAAGTGAGTACAAAACAAGGGGGGAGGTCAGGTGCAGGAGGTAGCTGGCTGTAGAGGCTAAAACACTGGCAGAAACCACAGAAGAAGAGATGAGGAAGGAGACAATCAGAAATGCAGGTAAGTAAGAATAGGCTAGGTGAAAGTCTAGTAGGAAAGGGTAGGGATAAGACTAGAGGGAACCAGTAAGTTGAACAGTGTTTAATAATAGAGAGGTAGTGTAAAGCATACAGCCGGAGGACAGGAGGAATGAATAGAGGTAAGATAGAGAAAAAGCTAGTTGCTGATAAGGATTCAAAAATAGATAAGAAGGCTGATAGATGGCAAAATAGGGTAGAGAGTACAGGTCACTAAGAGAAAAAGGACAGTGATAAGCTTTACAGTCTGAAAAGGGCTAGAAGGAGCCAAGGTAGCATCAAGGTAGTAGCTAGGAGAGGAAGGTATTTTGGTAGGTAGTTCAGGTGGAAAGGATAGCGAGTGGGGATAGAAATACGGGATAGGATAGTGAGGGGGCAATGTGAAAGAAAAAGTAAGGTGATGAGAGTGGCTGGAAGGAGAAGTGAGTACAAAACAAGGGGGGAGGTCAGGTGCAAGAGGTAGCTGGCTGTAGAGGCTAAAACACTGGCAGAAACCACAGAAGAAGAGATGAGGAAGGAGACAATCAGAAATGCAGGTAAGTAAGAATAGGCTAGGTGAAAGTCTAGTAGGAAAGGGTAGGGATAAGACTAGAGAGCACCAGTAAGTTGAACAGTGTTTAATAATAGAGAGGTAGTGTAAAGCATACAGCCGGAGGACAGGAGGAATGAATAGAGGTAAGATAGAGAAAAAGCTAGTTGCTGATAAGGATTCAAAAATAGATAAGAAGGCTGATAGATGGCAAAATAGGGTAGAGAGTACAGGTCACTAAGAGAAAAAGGACAGTGATAAGCTTTACAGTCTGAAAAGGGCTAGAAGGAGCCAAGGTAGCATCAAGGTAGTAGCTAGGAGAGGAAGGTGTTTTGGTAGGTAGTTCAGGTGGAAAGGATAGCGAGTGCGGATAGAAATACGGGATAGGATAGTGAGGGGGCAATGTGAAAGAAAAAGTAAGGTGATGAGAGTGGCTGGAAGGAGAAGTGAGTACAAAACAAGGGGGGAGGTCAGGTGCAAGAGGTAGCTGGCTGTAGAGGCTAAAACACTGGTAGCTTTAAACTCTTTTAGGAGACCCAAATGGGAGCCAAACAAATCAACAATATAGGAGCCCAAACATACTCTTTATTCCTAGAATGGACAGGGTAGATTGATGCAGTCCACGTTAGATTCACTGTTGGAAGGCCAAGGTCTTCAGACACAGGTTGGGAGTAGCTTAGGGCAGCAGTAGAGCTAGAGCCTAGAGCTTTTGGGAAAAAAGAAGGAAGTGATACAAAGAAGAAAAACAAAATGAGAGACAGTGTTAGCAAAGTATTTAGTTAAATAGCATATCATTAACAAATTGACAATGTAGTAGCATACCATCAACAAATTGATCAACAGTTGTATTCAAGTACATATAATAAACAGTCTAATACAGAGTTCTAGCTAAGACATTAGAAGCAGGTAGCAAATCTGTCTTTTTTCTTGCGTGTAAGAATCATTATACAGTCATAAAACATATAAACTCTCTTCAGGAGGACAGTATTGGAGGGCATAATATATGTATATACATATTCTATCTATCTATCTATCTATCTATCTATCTATCTATCTATCTATCTATGTTCATAGGTTCATAAATTCATAGGTAGTTACTAGGCTATCGGCCCTAGGGCCCATACAAGCCTAGCCAATAAATGTACCCTGGCTTTCGCCACCCAAGAAAAGTATTTTCCCATGCCCCTGTCGAGCAGAGCCACAGGGGGTGAATTTCCCATTTCCCATCCAATCATCAAGATTTTTCTTGAAGAGTGCTAATGAGGAGCTCTGTTTGACATAGATAGGTAGTCTGTTCTAGAGTATGGGAAGTCTCTGGGACAGGAATCTATCCCTCCAGCATGTTCTGTTTATTGTGGTGACTAGGTTAAGGTCCCTAGAGCGTGTAGCTCAGAGGGATTGAGATTTCTTTAAGTGGAGCATGTCCAACAGCTCTGGGTTTGACATAGCTTTGTATGTTAGGCAGAGATCGCCCCTGAGTAGGCGATATGCGATGGAGTAAAGCTGTCATTTTTTGAGACGGTCTGCATAGGGCGTCTGTTTGAGGCCAGTAATCCTCTTTGTGAGGTATTTCTGTGGTCTTTCCAGTTGTTGTAGATGTCTTGTGAGGTATATACCAAAAGGGGCGTTGTACTCTATAATGGGTCTAATGAGTGATGAGTAGAGGGGAACAATGACCTCTTTTTTCTGGATGAGAATCCTTTTGTGATGAGATGAGCCACGTAGAAGGATTTCCTGACCACTGTGGTGATGTGATTATCAAAGGAGAGACTACTGTCCACCTGTGTCCCAAGGTCTCTTATCACATTTTCAGCATTAAGTAGACTACCAGCTATGTGGTAGTTCATGGGTACAGAGTTTTTACCAAAGGGGATGACAATACACTTTTTGGCATTGAGCTTCAGGCCATGGCTTTGACACCAGGTATCTGTCTCAGTGAGGCCCTTTTGTAGTTTGTCCACATCATTAGGAGTTGCGATTATGGCTCCTAGTTTGCAGTCATCTGCAAACTTTGTTAGCCAAAGACCTTCTGTGTTGGCCTGCACGTCAGAGTAGATACCAAACAGGAGAGGACCCAGGACTGAACCCTGTGGTACTCCACTTGTGACTGGTCTGATGTCGGATTTGGAATATGCTACTTTCACAGTGTGGGTTCTGTCCATGAGCCAGTTGGCAACCCATTTTATGACATAGGGATTTATACCTAGTTTTGTGAGCTTATCTATAATTCCAGAGTGGGGGATGGTGTTGAAAGCCTTGGCGAGATCTAGATAAGCGGTGTGAACCATTTTACCATCATCTATGGCTTTGGTGACTGCTTCAAAGAAGTCAATCAGGTTTAGGAGACATGATCTGCCTTTTACAAATCCCAACTGAGTAGGGTCCAGAGTTTGGAGATTACCAATGTCTTTGTTTATGAGTCCCACGATGATACGTTCCATGGCCTTGCAGACCAGGCTCGTCAGGCAAATGGGGTGGTAGTTACCAGGGTCTGTCGTGGCTCCCCCTTTGTGGAGTGGGATAACTGTCACGGTGCACCATTCAGTGGGTACAAAGCCTGAGGTGTGGCTATGATTGAACATGGTACTTAGGTAGAGTGCCAGTTCATTCTGTAGTTCATGTAGAATGCAGCCTGGGATATTGTCAGGTCCCATGGATGCTGTGTTCTTGGCTTTGGAGAGTGTTTTTTACCTGTGCAGCCATAATTATAGGAACTTTGCATTCTTCCAGTATAGAGATGTGCCCTCTAGGGGGTGAGAGGGGGTAAAGTTAGCACTGAACCTATCTGCTAGGATGTTGGCAATATCAGTTGGTTCTGTATATTTAGTGCCATTATGCTGTAACTCAGAGCAGATCTGAGTGTTCCCATTTAGATTCTTGACATAGCTATATAATGCTTTGTGGTTGTCTTTAGAGTCAGTGGCAATTTTGTTTTCATAACTAGCTTTGGAGGATTTTGTGAGGGATCTCAGCTTCTTACCGAGGTTGACCAGGGAGTTCCTCCAGTCATGGGATTTTACTTTTTTTTGCAACAGTTTCTTTCTTCTGTTGTAGAGTTTGTTTATGGCAGAGGACCACCAGACTGGATTCCTTTGTCTGGAGGATAACATCTTGGTTCTATTAGGGATAGCATGATCCATGCACTCGTGTAAGTGCTTATAAAGTGCATTTGTGTAGGATTCGGCAGTCATACCTCTATTGTCCGTCTGCATGGGTGTCATGACATTTGTCACTTCTGTCTTAAGAAGTGTGAAGTTGGCTTTTGAGAAGTTTGTTACGATGGTTTCCCTAAGTGGGGCTGGGGGTGGGATGTGGATGTCTAGGCTGATTAGCTTGTGGTTGGATCTGACCAATGAGGAATTGACCTCTGGTGTGGAACACCAGTTTCCCATGTTGGTGATGACCAGGTCTAGGATATTGCTGCCCCTGGTGGGGGTGTGAATAAGTTGATCCAAGGCGTTGGTATTTATGAATTCTAGAAAACGTTGAGCAAAAGAGTTGGTACATGAGTAGTTTTCCCAGTTAATGGTGGGGTAGTTGAAATCGCCCATTATTAGGGTGTTGGGTTGTACCCTAATACTTTCCAGTGTATCAAGAAATGAGGAGTGTGAATCCTGTGGCATGGTGGGGGGGTCTGTAGCAAGCTACAATTTGGATTGCGGTCTTGCCCAGAGTTAGTTGCACTTGGATAATCTCAGATGCATTATGCTGTGCAACTAGCCTGGAGGTGTGGATATCCTTAATGAATATGGACACGCCTCTGCCTTTAGTGCTTCTTTCTGGGTTAGGTGGCCAAAAGGTGTGGTATGAATTGAAGCCTGGTAATGCAGGGGTGCTCTCAGGAGCTTTGAACCAGGTCTCTGTCACTGCACAGATGTCACTGGTTACGGTGGTGAATTTGTCATTTGAACCTTGCCTAAAAAAGACACTATAGGGTTGCAAGAGTCTTAACCAGTATCTGAAATCCTAAGGGCGACAGGTGCAGGCCATCTCTGGCAAAGCATCGTGGACTTTCGATCATGTCGTCCCAGGCAGACAAATACTGGATCCCCTTAGAATGACACCAGAAGCTTAGCCAATTGTTGAAGTCAATCATTTTGTCCTTGTACTGTGGGATCATTCTGGGTTTATCTATTTCTACATCCCTCTCTATCTATGTATACATATATGCATATTATATATAGATACATATATAAATATACATACATATACATATAATATATATATATATATATATATATATATATATATATATATATATATATATATATATATATATATATACCTTTTATTTACACATACGAATACACACACTAACATACTGCTAAACATCCATTACTGTACAACCTACATTGTATGTTGCACTACAACCTACATTGATATGTGCACATAGCATCCTTCACATACATATGTATGTCCAGCCTTCACTAACAGTTGCAGTATGTCCCCTGCCCTATGCACATCTTCATATATATATAGATACAGACTGCTAACACATATGGAGGGTTCACAGTATGTAGACTATTACATTATTAGTTTACATTACCTTTGTTTGTCACAGCTGTTTGTGATGGCTTGCTGCTGATTAGCTTGCTGTTTTGTATTGTTTTATTTTCGGTGGCTGTCTCTGTGTCTCTTTTTCATTTTTTCTGGGGTTTTTTTTGTTTTTTTTTTCTCTCTCTCTCTGTCTCTCCCTCCGGATGTTGCAATGAAAGTATTGCATGTGTAGACGGGGAGTACAGGCTGCTTCTGTAGGTATATGCATATGTGCATGTGATGGCCTCTGCACCAATTGTTAGCCAGTATTTACTAATTGCATGCAGCCTGCTGTGTGGTAATTGCAGTTCTCACTGTGATTTCAGGACAGTGCTATAAAATGTTAGGTTAGGTAGGCGTAGCCCTTTCAGATTTACAAGGTGGGGACCATGTTGGTATGCTGTGGACACTGTTGTGTGAGTGTAAAGGTTGGTATGTCTCTCATGTTTCAGGCTGTGTTGTAGGCACTGACATGCATGTTGTACTGTCACCTGACTATTGCTTCCTCCAGTTTATTCTTCTCAGTGTGTATGTTAACTGACACCTAATAATACTAATACTGTTTAAATGGTAGTATGTGCTTTCCTGTGGGACTTGTGGAGTAACTGGTATACAGCAGTGGCTCTTGCAATTTGTTGCTATGGCTTCACTATGTGGCCTTTACATTCACTCGTTGAATGCCTGCTAGGTGTCTTTACTGGAATGTGTTGCTATGGCTTTCCTATTTTCCATTTACATTCACTCCTTGTAATGCTTGCTATATTTCTTTCAGCAGCAATTCCTTATATGTTTGTTGTGGTTTGGTGGTACTGCATGCAGTCTGGTCTGGCCAAGGTGTGGGGCTTGACACCTACAAGGGTATTTTATTTTGCTGCTGAGCAGTAGTGGCGCCTTGTACTTTGTACTAACAGTTATGGATAGCAGGCACATGCAGTGCTTGTAAACTGCTATACTGTCCTTATTTTATTAGTTGGATACCTCCTTTGATATTTGTGGGTTGTACACCTACATGTGGGTGTGTTTGTGGAAGCTATTCTACAGCTATTCACAGAGTGTGTGACAGCAGACAGAATGATATGCATGTGAGTTTGTGACACTTGCAGGCCTCAGATACTCTCAGGTGTATATTTTATCAGCCTCAGGGAATAGTTTATATCAGTGGGATACACCTGTGATATATTTCAGATATTCTGCAGTTGTGACTGTGGGGTATTTTGAGCATATGTATTACTACACCATTTCTGACATGCAAGTAGTGCATACTTTCAGTAGTTGACAGTTACCATTACGTGGGATAAAACACCTTTCCGCCTACTGTTAGTACATTTCACATGGAGTCAGTGGGGCACAGTTAACATTTGTTTTCAAATCAGGGACATCCCTGTAAATCAGTCACAGTTGCGAGGTCTGGCCTCTTACCTGTTCAAATATGGCAGTGTTTATCCTGCTCTGATAGTGTGTGTGGTTTGCAAGATGCTACTGTCACATTATTACCTACTAGCTACCGACTAGCATGGCTGTTTCTCTTATCACACTAATGTTATACAAATCCACAAGAATTGCCAGTAAAGATACAAGAAAAGCTTTGTGTAATAGCCTTCCTATATTCCCTTTACATTCAGTCCTACTATTTCATGATATATTGCTTTCAGCACAAAGTTCTTGTATATCAGTCATGGCTTAGTGGTAAGTCATGCAGACTAGTGCTTCCTGGGTTCGAGACTGACAGAGGAATTTTATTTTGCTGCTGAGCAAACTACAGGCCTTGTCAGTCAGAGTGACTAAGGCACTTTTAAGCAGTTGTAAGCGGGTTAGCGCTGGTTTGCGCGGAGCTCACGGATGCGCACTGTCGCTTAGCTTCGCGCACACATGCTTAGCTAAGCGCACACAAGTGCACACCCGCTTATAACTGCTTAAAAGTGCTTACTGTCGCGCACACCCACGCTAATTTCTTTGAAAGAAAAGAAAATGGGGAGATATGAAAGTGGTGAAAAAGGGGGCACAAAGAGGGTAGGACAGTAGGAAATCAAGCTCGGGATTTGTAGGAAGGATGTAGGAAAGACCCATAGCTGCCCATTTCTTTATCAGCAACAGCTGTACATATGTCTGTAATTTGGTGTGAAATTTGAAACCTTCCACCCCTGAGAGAGGGGTGAGGACAACAAAATATGTTGTATAGCCAATTGTAATTACCAGTTCACATGTCCAGCAGACATGTCTGCAAAACGGGAAGCTATGTATGGGGCGTATTTTTTTTGCGGGAACAGAGTGCCCTTTTTATTTTTTTATCAGGTGAGTGGAATGTGAGGTACACGAAGTAAGTATTTTTAGGGAGGTAGGTAGGGGAGGTTAACAGACAAGACAAACAAGATGCATACAGGGGCGGAGTATGACACATGTGGGGGGGAAACACTATTGACGGGGACGGATGCTTTGATATTGCGAGCCCATGAGCCCACAGATGGCAACAGTGGAACTGAGATCCTCACCCATGGGCAGTTGCCACTGTGCTTTCACAGCCCAGGACGGGGCTGTGCTGGGGCTGTGTAGGATGGGCAGCAGGGACACCCGTGAGTTGCACCACCCGAGCCTCAAGCTGGCGTAGGGGTTCAAGCACAGAATGCCTGATCTCACTACGCACCACAGACTGGACACTTTGGAGGGTGAGTGGACGGTCTCCTCCGGCCACGCTTGCAGAAGGGGGATGAGCCCCATCCCCTGCAGTGCTTCCACCTGAAGGTGGCACAGGGCCACCGGAGGAGGTTCCGGCCTGAGCACTAGTGCTAGGTGCACTCGCAAGCTGAGGTGGGAGTGGTGGGTCTGCTGGAACCCGCCTTCCCTGTTGTCCTATGTTTAGAAATATTTTATGACATTTTGGGTTAGTAACAAACAATACCATTCAAAATTAGTTGTAACAGCATGCATCAGTATTCCCATTAACCAAACACCCATGAATTCCAAACATTGAACAGCAAGCATCACACATGCATATTTTGAACAACAGTACACAATCCAACAGCATGCAGGGTTGATTGATGGCAACAGGCCATCAGGTTTGGATATGTGAACAGGGCACATGCATCAACGTACATGCAAATATGTATGAACCAACAGGACAAATGTCCATAGGAATTAATTGTGAATACACATACCCAGTTTGGTGTGGAATGACATTATTTGTGAATATAGGGTTGGGTGAAGAAATATTTCATTAACAACTTCAACTACCTATACATATGCTGTAAATCTCTAGTAGCTGCAGATATATATACCCTACAGGTCTTAGTACAGTTTCTTATATGTAACCTTAGGAATGTTGGTGATGGGACTGTTACTGCTACATTAATATACATTGCATTTTTATTCATACACGTTCATATCTGGTTATGTTCAGGTACAGCATCCTGCTACATTTCATTTATATGGCTCTAGACAACTGTGGATGTTCATTATTTCATACAACCATTCTATCTCCATATTGCAAAGGGTACAGCAACATATCCAAATTGTGGGGCAGACCCATTCCAGCTTCAGTACTTTATTTCAAACATTTCACTGTTTGGTTGTGGCTGTCTCATTCATTTCATTATGTACTGACTGCAGTATACTTTATTCAGAAGTTATAACAGCTTTCTTGGTCGATTCATACCTCTTTCTCACACTCTCACTTGTTTTATTTTTACAATTCAAGATGCTACTTTATTCTAGGCATTATTAACATGTCATACTTGATTACAACAATCCTTTCCAACAGACTCACTTTTTTCATATGGCAGATTTTCAAAGGGGATGTATTTGACATATGTCTATTGTCTTTAGCTTGTTTACCACTGATTTTCAGGCAGCAGCAGGTTATCTGATATTACAATTCAGGTGGGAAATCACTATTTCAGACTTGTTTAATTTTTATTTCTGGATTACAGGCTGCATCACTTATCTAATCATACAGTACTAGCAGAATCTTTCTTCTAGTGTTATTTGAACTTTATTAATATGTAACTACACTGAACTCTTTTACAAGCTGTCTCACTTACATTGTATAACAATTACAGAAATATAATTACTCACCTGCCTGGAGGCGCAACTGCTCCAGCCTATCACCATAGGCTCGCCGATTCGCAGAACGCACACTGCAGCTGTTATATAAATGAAGTAATATTGGAACATTCATCTCCATAATATCAGCTGGAATAATTCCTTACATACATAATTATATGGATACTTGCTCAGTAGTGGGGCGTTGGGCATTTGCCGGGCCTCCTGGATCCAACGGTTCAGTTAGTCCTGCTTTCGTCTCTTCAGGTCCGCATGGTGGTGATGGACCTGTTCACCAGTCCTTGGTATGCCTGTGGCACTGGTGAGATCATGTGCCAACCGGTTCCACACCTCTGCCTTATATGCACCCCACAGAACCTGGCCCTGCATGAGTTGAGCCTCATGATCGTGGACTAGGAGCCAAACCATGTATTTGGACTCCTCAACACCCCACCTCTATGCTCGGAAGTGACTACCCTCTCCTACACCTGCCATCCTGACTGCAAATAGGTTCCACAATCAGTTATGCTGTGTATTCCCGCCTATGGGGTTTATATATGCCGTTTTTCCCGCACGTATCTGTGATTGGCCATTTTGGAATTGTATCAGCTTCACAAAACCTGCTTTGTCATGCTTCTATTTCCATTCATTCCTATATATATGCTAATACTGCATTTTTCAGTACAGCTGTCATGGCTTAGTGGTTCAGTACTTTGACTACGATGCACAGTATCCTGGGTTCGAGCCTGGGCATTGCTTTTTTTTTATTTTACTACTGTCTAGACAGGCTAGGAGGCGTGTCTGTTTAATGGCAGCTTTGATACAGGTTGCTCAACGTTGCCCGCCGGTAAGCCGGTTGGCGCTGCGCAGCTCCGCGCAAACAGGTTACGCTTGTTAACGCGTTATTTGGCTATGAGCAAGCATATTACGCTGTGAGAAATGTTGCACAACTACGGACACACAGTTTCAGCATGTTAAAGCACTGCTCAACTCCGGGCACTCATATTACACCTGTTAAACCACTGGTCACCTACGAGCAAACATACTCAGCTTGCTATAGTGCTGCTCAGCTATGGGCACTTCTAAAATATTTTCTTTTTTTATTGTGTCAGATTTCTTCATAAAAACATGGCCCATTTCATTGCATTTTACTTAAATTATAATTATATATATATATATATATATATATATATATATATATATATATATATATATATATATATACATATATGTCAGGGGATTGTTTCATGCTTATTTCACTAAAAATAAAAAATGATGTTGTTGGGGCTCGAACCATCACTACCTCCTCTTTGGCCGATGTGTCTACCACTACGCTATTGCTACTTGGCTTATTTTGCATATTTAGATCTTATATGCTTTTTCAATGACTGCTAACTGTGGCTGAGTGAAGGGCACACCCGCGCAAACAAGCGCAATTACGGGCAAACATTTTTGAAATTATAAAAAAAAATTAAACTGTTCATTTTTACGTTTTACATTTCAGTTGGGTTAATAGTCTGTGGGGGCATGTGTGCTGTTGTGTTTCTTGACATTTCCGCGGAATCACTTGTGGGAGTTTCCTTTTAGGACTGTGATTCTTCTGGGGGCATGTCCCTTTGCATGACTCACCATGCGGACATGCCCCCTACATTGCTACATGGACAGTGTTAGCCTAGGGTGTGATTCAGCATGCCCTCATGAATATGCATGGCATGCTGACATCACCTCGTTTAACTGCAGCCTCCATGTAAGACTTGCTAACTCTTACACGGAGGCTTCGTGACTCCTGCCCAGTGTCTTTGCATGATGGTTGAAGTGCCTGTGCAGAAGTATAGTTTACACATGCGTGCTGCTGTCATAGCATTTTATATCATGATCACAAACACAGTGTTTCAATCCACCATTCTCCATTATCACCCATGTTTCTTTGTCACACAGAACACTGGTGTGGCAGCTTAGAGATTTTGTAAACTAAGTTGTCTTGTTGAGATACTGGTGTTGGGGGATGTCACTGTTGTCCATACACATGGACTGTTTAATTTTTGCGTACTTGTCGGGACATAAATTCTGATTTTGTGCAGTCTGTTTTGGTTGTGTTTCCACAAACAGTATTCAGGCTTTCTCTTTCATTGTTAAAATGTGTTTTAGAGCTGATATTCTGCTGTTTTTATGCTGCAGTTATGTTTGTGCAACTTTTTATTGTGCTACATTTGGGTGTGTTACAATACTATTTTAAGTATTTGTATTCTTTTCAAAGTTACATGACAACATTAGTACTTGCTGGTATTTTGTTAGTAAAATATTTATTGCAGCATTTTAAGATTTATAAATGATCCCATAATACATGTCATGGTTTTTGGTGCTTATATGTTCTATAGTTACAAATTTGGGTTCTGTTAAGGGAATTACAACAAAATCAACTGTAAGTAGAAAAATAAATAAAACAAATAAAAGGCAGTGAACTACACAACCAATAGCAGTTGATCGGTATTTCAGCGGTAATGGAGAACACAGGACTGAACATAACTCAAGTTCATAGATTCATAGAAACAAGTTATGCTCAGTCCAGTGTTCTCCATTATCACTGGAAAAGTAATCTCCTTGATTCCTGAAGTATTTTAATCCAGTAAAATCATTTGCTTCCTTAGAGGTTTTCTCCAAGATCTTAAGAGCACACCTGATATGACTTGAGGCATCTTGTAAGTGGTGCAATTATAAAGAAAATTTAAAATGTGAATTTATTTTCACTAGGTGATGGAAAATGCACTGGTAGTTATAGTAAAGCATTTCTTGTGGCACTGAATTTATTTGAGAAATTTATAAAAAAACAGTATTTTACTTTCATAAGTTTAATGGTATTATGTTAAAGAGTTATGTTTCAGTAAGGATTTAAGATGGGCACAATTATCAGTGAAAAGTCTATTTGCCTTCTCAATAAATTTTTAGAGGCATATAACAAGACTACTCAGTACACTGCTGTTTTGTGATACTACAAAATGAATTCAAATTATGGATATCATAACTGAGCACAAACCAAGTATTACAACCCTGAATAATAATGTGCTAGCATCATTATAGCCCTGTTATTTACTGATAACTACTGGAAGGCAGCTAGAAGATCACAGGGTCGGGTATGGATGTTGACACAGAAGTATAATATTCCAATGGGTTTTATGTTATTTGAAATGTCTGAGTATGAGATTGAAGGGAAGGGCATATTCAGTCTTGGAATTGACAGCATTTCTGGCTAGGGAGTGCAGTGTTGCCTGGCATAAGAGGTGAGATGTTTTATAGCAATATTTCAGGTTAGAAAACATTTTCTAATTATCCTATTATTGGGAAAATGTTTCAAATAACTGGAACAGTAGTCAGGATACACCACGAGAAGTCCAAGATAATCAATAAAATTCTTTTATTCCATAAAAACTGCAGAAGATAAGCGCTTTCACGTGCTTAAACGCACGCTTCATCAGATCTACTAACACAAGTCACTGAGACCTTTTTATACAATTTAAATATTTCTTAATTATATCAATTAAGAGCTTGTTACATATTCAGTCAATCAGGACTTTAAAGATATAGCTCCTTTCTTCTATGCAAACATAATGTCAATTTATTTCAAAAGTTCTAACAATGTCTAAGCAGTCACAATTCATATTCTAACTTGTATTCATAAATGCATTAAAAGCTTGTTCCACTTTGTAAAGTTTTTGATGTATATTGTGCATAGTTTTCCTTTCATTTATTCATAATTCATTTTCATGCTTAGCATATCTTATTTCAAGTTTATGCTCATATTATATTTGTAAAAAAGCTCACGTAACATATATACATAACTATATAATAAATCAATTAATCTATAAGTCCATAAACATATAAAAAATATATAAAAAATATATATATTTATATGGATATCCACTGAATCTAAAGTCTTATATATAATTTTAACTTTCGTTATGCATCATTGTCTAAAGACATATAGCGCTTGGATAGCAGACAGTTTGTCGCTATTTCTAACTTCTTGGTTCACGTTTCGCTAACTTTTTTTAAACTGTGCATGATAGAATTGATGAACATTGAGAGTATATACATATATTCCTTCTCATATACTATTCAACACAATAAGTAATACTCTCTAAAGACAGTTTTTCAAGAAACTAAATAAGCTACTTGTCATTTATTATGCACTATAGTTTAAACGAAAAATTTAATACTTATTTACACATTATTTCTAGTTATTAGTTGTTTATATTCTATTGCTCCAAGCATCAGAACTATCTTGATGCTTGTAGTAGATTCAATGTAAGATTAAATAATGTAATGTATAAAAACTACAAGTTCTTTTTTAAAAAAACATATTTACTATGTTATTTCATGTATGTAACTATAATATGTGCGGAGCTTAGTATGAAATGCGTTTCTATGAATTATTTTATGAATTATAGAAAATAAAATAAAATAAAAATATATATTCACGATGTAAGTATTCCTTGACTTCCTAAGTAACTGTTATAAATTCAATCTAAAAATACTTAAAATTCATACTGTATTAATCTCAACTCTAATTATGAATATATCTGTATAATATAAAGCTGTATACAGAATTGATAAATAGCAAATCAACTATGCATTCGAAACTTCACTTATTTAATCAGTTGCCTCATAAAACTATTCCTAAGATTACTTATGTTTGTAAATATGTACTATAAAATAAACTTCACAATTAAAAATATTAAAATTGATGTTTAAGTCTATTTGCTTAATTAAATTAAGTATTATATATTAAAAGTTTAGCATATATTATAAAGTGCAGATTTACTTCAAAAGACAGTTTTAAATACATCATTACTAATATAATAAATGTATATTAGATTGTACAAAATATGCCTATCAAAATGTGAAAGACATCATAGAGATATCAGCTTAATTAGTAACTATTAAAATAATACTATATTAGCGCTTTTTGATATGCTTTTAAATCTAGACTTCTCTTGATATATTATGAGTAAATTAAAATCAACTTCTACATATAGTTATAACATTAAAGTTGCTAGTACATCTATTAAATCAAATAGAAGTTAAATTGATTATTACCTTAATATATAAATATACACACAACTAATAAATGAAGAATTTTATATAATAATTATTGTTTGTTTAATACTTCATATAGACTTCATACTCCAAGTATTACTCAATAGTAAAAGTATTTCATCACATAAGTATGTTACACTACTAATTTAAACCACATTTTTATTTCAAAATTGGTTTCAGTGATAAATAATTATTAATGCCTGGTTCCCTTTGTGCTCCTGTTCTGAGAATCCACTCTAATTCTAATTTATGTAGATAATTATTCCTATCACCCATTCTTGTATTTTCTTTTAATGTTTGCAAAACCCTAAACTTGAATTCATGGTTTGGAAACTCTTTAATATGCTTGGCCAGTGCATTTAATTCATTTTGTTTCCTTATATCATACACATGATTGTACACTCGTTCTTTTAATTTTCTTTTCGTAAGTCCTATATAAAACGCTGGACATTGTGTACAATTGGCCATGTAAATTAAGTTCTTAGTATTACAATCTGTGTATATCCTTGGAACAAATTTAAAATAACCATTTGGAT
Organism: Protopterus annectens; assembly: GCF_019279795.1. NCBI lineage: Eukaryota > Metazoa > Chordata > Ceratodontiformes > Protopteridae > Protopterus > Protopterus annectens. The sequence goes on along the minus strand of NC_056737.1, from coordinate 1,650,735,451 downwards.
GTGTATAATTCTGAACAATAGTAATATATTGACACATCTTGCATCCCAAACATGGGTATGTTCCTTTTTTCTTTATATTATTGACCCTATTGTTATAGTCATAATACAAACTTCTTGAGAATATCTCTTTCAGATTGTCACAAGTTTGGAAGACAAATACAGGTCTATTCCCCACTAATGTGTGGACCTCTTCTGTTAAACTTAGTATGTTCCAATGTCTTCTTATAATTTTTCTTATTTCTGCATTATCATTCGTATATTTCATAATATAACTGACTGTTCTCTGTAGGCTTTTATGGGTGGCAACTGCTGATTTATTTCTCTTTGCTGTATAAACTCTGATAGCTTCATTTCCTGTAAACTCATCAGGAGATGATATGCACAGTTTAAAAAAAGTTAGCGAAACGTGAACCAAGAAGTTAGAAATAGCGACAAACTGTCTGCTATCCAAGCGCTATATGTCTTTAGACAATGATGCATAACGAAAGTTAAAATTATATATAAGACTTTAGATTCAGTGGATATCCATATAAATATATATATTTTTTATATATTTTTTATATGTTTATGGACTTATAGATTAATTGATTTATTATATAGTTATGTATATATGTTACGTGAGCTTTTTTACAAATATAATATGAGCATAAACTTGAAATAAGATATGCGAAGCGCATGAAAATGAATTATGAATAAATGAAAGGAAAACTATGCACAATATACATCAAAAACTTTACAAAGTGGAACAAGCTTTTAATGCATTTATGAATACAAGTTAGAATATGAATTGTGACTGCTTAGACATTGTTAGAACTTTGAAATAAATTGACATTATGTTTGCATAGAAGAAAGGAGCTATATCTTTAAAGTCCTGATTGACTGAATATGTAACAAGCTCTTAATTGATATAATTAAGAAATATTTAAATTGTATAAAAAGGTCTCAGTGACTTGTGTTAGTAGATCTGATGAAGCGTGCGTTTAAGCACGTGAAAGCGCTTATCTTCTGCAGTTTTTATGGAATAAAAGAATTTTATTGATTATCTTGGACTTCTCGTGGTGTATCCTGACTGCTGTTCCAGTTATTTGAATTGTTTCACACGTTTTGCAGCAGAATACTTTGGGAGAATCAGCGGTAATTTTTGGATTTGTTACTTGATTTCTTGTCAAGAATTTGTGCCGCTGTCTCCACGCTATGGAGAATGTCGAAATAGAACTAGACTACAATCCAGAAGCAAGTATGAATTTACCTACTATAGAGGCATTCCTACCACCTAAAAACAATCCACTACTTACACTTGATTTTGCAGATTTAAGTAATGTAAGAATGCCGAGAAATGAACCTGGGGTAAATATGACTGAGTTCTTTGAATTTATTAAAGAACTAGAAAATAATCTATACAAATTACAAAGACTCTCCTGGCAAAGAAAACACTTACAGGCATGCATTCACTTTAAGATTATACCTAGAGGAATGAGAGTTCTTTGTATGCCTACGTACGGCCAAATGTATCCCAACCTATTAAGAAAATGGCAGAATTTGAATCTTGAACTTGGCTACAAATACATAGACTTATTACTTGAGCATTTTGAACCGATTGAATCAGAACTTCGTATGAAGACTGATTCATTATACCAGACATTAACAGAGCGGTTCAAAACTGACACCTGTATACAGAAACTAAATGACATCCCCACTCAAATACGCCTATATGGAGAGAAACTTAAAAGCATAAAACAACGTAAACTGACTCGTGATGCACAAGATTTTAAAACAGGGAATATTTTCATGTGGCCGAGAACTGTTGGTAACACCATTCGTAACATTCCGACAGACACTGCCACAGCTGGGGTTACTGAACCGGAAGTTGAAGGAGAGACTAACTTGAATTTGGCGCCACAGTCAAACACTGTCAATGCGACTAGTACTCAGAACCTCTCTTGTTTGGAACATCTGACTGCGAGTGTTGATGCTCAAACTCCACCACCCAACCAGTTGGCCCTCCATCACAACGATGACCCCCTGAGAACAGGAACTGTTAGACGAACTAACTCTACCATCACTACACAGATGGATGCTCCTTTTCCGATTCGAACCTACAACGTGAACAGAGGGAGATCCTTGAGCAGAGGACCAAGAAAACGGAAAGTATCCAGAGACAGGTACGAACAACCGAAATTGAAAAGGAATTGGAACTGACTTTGGTTCATAATTTTTCTAAGTATACTTTATCGACTTCTGACATTTCGCTTTTAAACAAAGGGCTTAATTATGTACCTTCACAAACTAGCAAGTTATCAGAGACTGTAGCGGACTTAAGGCTATTTGCAAGAAAAATAGCTATTAAGCTATTTTTCAAGAACACCGATAATGAATATGTTAGTAGTAATGTAAACATTTTTAAGCGCAACAGTACCTTTAGCCCTGCTCTACCATCGACTGTAGAGAGCTTTGTTAAAATATGTGAGAAGGAGATCTATGCGTTGTATGCTAGTAAAAGTGTTAAGAATAGATACTTTAACCTTAATAAAGATGAATATATGTCTTTGATGAAGTTAAGGAATAACACTGATGTAGCAATACTACCCGCGGATAAAGGGGGCGGGGTAGTACTGTTAGACAGAAGGAGCTACATAGAAACTGTGGAGAACATGCTCAAAACTGATAATACATATAAGGTTCTTACTAGAAATGAAGTGATGAAAACAATAAATGAAGTGAATGATAATATATACGATCTTTTGATGTGCCGCCAAATTAGCAAGGAGATATATGATTATTTTCAGGTCGAAGAACCATTGGTCCCAATCTTAAAATGTCTCCCCAAAATACACAAAGAAAAGGTACCGATACCCATGAGACCGATAGTAGCAGGGAGAAACTGGGTAACCTACTATATCTCTGTGTTTATAGAAAAAGTATTGAGACCACTGGTAGATAAAGTCACCACTATACTGAAAGATACACAGCAACTGTTAAAAGATCTAGAGACAATAGAATTAAAATATACACACAACCAAGGTTTAATATTAGTTACATTAGATATATGCAGCCTGTTTACTTGTATTCCTAATGAGTACGGCCTTCAAGCCATTAGGGAAGTAATGATAAAAGATAGTAATTTTTCCAGTGACAGACAGACTCTTGTAGCACAACTTCTTGACATGATACTTCACAACAATATATTTTTGTTTAACCATCAATATTACTTACAGACATGGGGAGTCGCCATGGGGACACCATGCGCGAACTCCTATGCGAATCTTGTCTTATATCACTGGGAACAAGAACACCTGTTCCACTGTAAATGGATGGCAAAGACAGTAACCTACAGGCGATTTGTAGATGATGTCCTACTCCTTTGGAGTGGGACCATTGAAGAACTACATGAGTTTGTAGATTATCTACAGAACACTACAGAGTTTCTTAAATTTACATATGAATTCTCAAGAGAAAATGTGAATTACTTAGACTTGATCATATCTCTAGACACAGAGAAACAAATTAATTCCAGATTATTCAGGAAAAAGTGTTGGAAGAACACCATGTTAGAATACAGTAGCATGCATCCAAGGTATGTGTTTTCAGGGATAATAAGAGGACAATATTCTAGAATTTTGAGAATATGTAAAGATTTACAAATTCTGTATGAGGAAGCTATTATATTATAAAAAATTTTTTTTAGAGAGAGGATATAATGCGACTCTTGTTAGAAATATAAGACAAGAACTTATACCCTCTGCAGGACATGAAATATCATCTCCTGATGAGTTTACAGGAAATGAAGCTATCAGAGTTTATACATCAAAGAGAAATAAATCAGCAGTTGCCACCCATAAAAGCCTACAGAGAACAGTCAGTTATATTATGAAATATACGAATGATAATGCAGAAATAAGAAAAATTATAAGAAGACATTGGAACATACTAAGTTTAACAGAAGAGGTCCACACATTAGTGGGGAATAGACCTGTATTTGTCTTCCAAACTTGTGACAATCTGAAAGAGATATTCTCAAGAAGTTTGTATTATGACTATAACAATAGGGTCAATAATATAAAGAAAAAAGGAACATACCCATGTTTGGGATGCAAGATGTGTCAATATATTACTATTGTTCAGAATTATACACATCCAAATGGTTATTTTAAATTTGTTCCAAGGATATACACAGATTGTAATACTAAGAACTTAATTTACATGGCCAATTGTACACAATGTCCAGCTTTATATAGGACTTACGAAAAGAAAATTAAAAGAACGAGTGTACAATCATGTGTATGATATAAGGAAACAAAATGAATTAAATGCACTGGCCAAGCATATTAAAGAGTTTCCAAACCATGAATTCAAGTTTAGGGTTTTGCAAACATTAAAAGAAAATACAAGAATGGGTGATAGGAATAATTATCTACATAAATTAGAATTAGAGTGGATTCTCAGAACAGGAGCACACAGGGAACCAGGCATTAATAATTATTTATCACTGAAACCAATTTTGAAATAAAAATGTGGTTTAAATTAGTAGTGTAACATACTTATGTGATGAAATACTTTTACTATTGAGTAATACTTGGAGTATGAAGTCTATATGAAGTATTAAACAAACAATAATTATTATATAAAATTCTTCATTTATTAGTTGTGTGTATATTTATATATTAAGGTAATAATCAATTTAACTTCTATTTGATTTAATAGATGTACTAGCAACTTTAATGTTATAACTATATGTAGAAGTTGATTTTAATTTACTCATAATATATCAAGAGAAGTCTAGATTTAAAAGCATATCAAAAAGTGCTAATATAGTATTATTTTAATAGTTACTAATTAAGCTGATATCTCTATGATGTCTTTCACATTTTGATAGGCATATTTTGTACAATCTAATATACATTTATTATATTAGTAATGATGTATTTAAAACTGTCTTTTGAAGTAAATCTGCACTTTATAATATATGCTAAACTTTTAATATATAATACTTAATTTAATTAAGCAAATAGACTTAAACATCAATTTTAATATTTTTAATTGTGAAGTTTATTTTATAGTACATATTTACAAACATAAGTAATCTTAGGAATAGTTTTATGAGGCAACTGATTAAATAAGTGAAGTTTCGAATGCATAGTTGATTTGCTATTTATCAATTCTGTATACAGCTTTATATTATACAGATATATTCATAATTAGAGTTGAGATTAATACAGTATGAATTTTAAGTATTTTTTGATTGAATTTATAACAGTTACTTAGGAAGTCAAGGAATACTTACATCGTGAATATATATTTTTATTTTATTTTATTTTCTATAATTCATAAAATAATTCATAGAAACGCATTTCATACTAAGCTCCGCACATATTATAGTTACATACATGAAATAACATAGTAAATATGTTTTTTTAAAAAAGAACTTGTAGTTTTTATACATTACATTATTTAATCTTACATTGAATCTACTACAAGCATCAAGATAGTTCTGATGCTTGGAGCAATAGAATATAAACAACTAATAACTAGAAATAATGTGTAAATAAGTATTAAATTTTTCGTTTAAACTATAGTGCATAATAAATGACAAGTAGCTTATTTAGTTTCTTGAAAAACTGTCTTTAGAGAGTATTACTTATTGTGTTGAATAGTATATGAGAAGGAATATATGTATATACTCTCAATGTTCATCAATTCTATCATGCACAGTTTAAAAAAAGTTAGCGAAACGTGAACCACTAAGTTAGAAATAGCGACAAACTGTCTGCTATCCAAGCGCTATATGTCTTTAGACAATGATGCATAACGAAAGTTAAAATTATATATAAGACTTTAGATTCAGTGGATATCCATATAAAATATATATTTTTTATATGTTTATGGACTTATAGATTAATTGATTTATTATATAGTTATGTATATATGTTACGTGAGCTTTTTTATAAATATAATATGAGCATAAACTTGAAATAAGATATGCGAAGCGCATGAAAATGAATTATGAATAAATGAAAGGAAAACTATGCACAATATACATCAAAAACTTTACAAAGTGGAACAAGCTTTTAATGCATTTATGAATACAAGTTAGAATATGAATTGTGACTGCTTAGACATTGTTAGAACTTTGAAATAAATTGACATTATGTTTGCATAGAAGAAAGGAGCTATATCTTTAAAGTCCTGATTGACTGAATATGTAACAAGCTCTTAATTGATATAATTAAGAAATATTTAAATTGTATAAAAAGGTCTCAGTGACTTGTGTTAGTAGATCTGATGAAGCGTGCGTTTAAGCACGTGAAAGCGCTTATCTTCTGCAGTTTTTATGGAATAAAAGAATTTTATTGATTATCTTGGACTTCTCGTGGTGTATCCTGACTACTGTTCCAGTTATTTGAATTGTTTCACACGTTTTGCAGCAGGATACTTTGGGAGAATCAGCGGTAATTTTTGGATTTATTATTGGGTAAATGTGTTTAATTTTAAAACAGAAAGATTAATCTATAAATCCATGCATGTTAGGTGGAAACTATGATTGACAAAATTGTGTTTTGTAATGCTCTGTTTCAGATGGCATCATTTGTTTGCCTGAAGGCCACACAGATTTTTACAATATCAATTCAGATATGAAAATATAGTTAATTTTCCTAATTGCTGCATCAGAACACATCTATCTCTGGATGTCTTCACATTAGCCACTATCCCCGGGATTCATGAAGCTCGGCGCAAGGCCGGCATTAGGCTTGTGCTGACCATGCAGCGTGATGATGGCGCAGTAGCGCCAAATGCATAGTAATGAAGGCACGCTGCTGACACTGCCACGTGCACAGGAAAAGAGCGCGAGTGCATAGGGCGTGTCGAAGTCGAAGTGCCGCACGAAGGTGTGGAAATGGCAGCTGTCGATGTGCAACCTAAAATGCTTGCATATAACAGGTTGCAAAATAGTAACCATGTCAGTGTCCCTGGATACTGAAACGTATGCAAAGCATGCAAGAAAGTACCTGTGAACACAAAGTGATGAAGCAAACAGAAATGCACGGTAGGGAATAACAGGTCCCTATCCCGCAAACAAATGACATGGAAGACCATGTGGCCGTAGTCTAACGCAGTGTAGATAGCCATACCAAGTGGAAGTAAAACACATCATATGTTAGCTATCCACCAGTAGGTATGTCCAGCCCAATGGTGAGGGTCACCAGCTGACCCATAATGTGAGGGAGGGTACACAGCTGGGCAGATGAGTCCATAACAAAATACACAAGAAATGTAGATATCTAGCGACCGTATGTCCGAATTATACCTCACAAGGGATGTAATAGTCACATACAAAAGGTATGTCCATATTTCACATACCAAATGTGATAGTAAATAGAATAACCATGTAAACGAAACAGAAGGAGCATGCAAACAGCCACAACAATAAGGACACATGTAGGCTGAATGGAACAGTATTATCCGTGCCTTCGACTAGGATTACCACCTGTCCCACTTTGCGAGCGACAGTCCCTCCTCGGGCAGTTGTGTCCTGACAAAAACCTGTAACAATGGCAAATGTCCTGAGATTATAGGACAAAATTATTCCCTATACGTTATGTAATAGTTGCATTAAACAGGTTTTCTGTATCTAAATTACATAAATGTTATAAGAAACAGAATAAGCAACTGAACTGCTACAAGAAAAAGCTTAGATATAGGCAAAATGTCTAAGTTCTATCATGTGTACTGACCGTGGGTATGTGTCGGCCTGTAAAATGTGATGTGTGTACCAAAAATGTCCCACTTTGGCCAATTGAAAAAGTGGCAACCCTACCGTCGACTGTGGGGAGGTGTTGTCCACTACAGTTGGATATGTGTACGGAATATATCCCATCCTGGACATAGGAAAAGGTGGCATCCTACCAATGAGTACAACAGGCTGCCAAAATCCGGAAGTCAGCGGTACAAGCCGAACTTGTCAGGATGTGTCACAGTTGAACGGGTAGTACCTGGGTATACCAAACATGTAATGAAAGAAAAGTATGGGTGTGTACCTATGTGCGTGAGGTATAGCATGTGGAAAGCAAACATGGCAGGGTAGTCCACACAACCATACAGGTACCAGACACATGTAGGATATTCAATGTGTTACTCTGGCTGTGTCATGGGCCAACATCCAAAGCACAGATGTATGGGGTGTGAGGAATCTGCGTGTGTGGGGTGGATGGGTAATGGTACAATCCTCCAAGGCGATACTGTGTCATATGCAGAATAGGTGAACCGGAGGTGTAGGAGGGAGCAGTGGGTGAAGCTGAAAGAAACACAAACACATGTATAAACAACTGCAATACAACCAGACAGGCCATACTGTAGAACACAATCCCACAAACAGATGAATATTGAAATGTGCGATACGAAAGTATAGATATGTCACCGGCACATACCCACAGATTGGTCCAAATGGAACTAGCCATAACAAATGCAACACACCTGGATGGAACTGGTCATAACAAATGCATCACACCTGGATGCATAATGGACTACCCAGCATCCCCTCCACATCACACAACCCGCTCCTGTACCTGAACGTCCACCAAATCCAGCCGAAATTGACCTACTGGTGTGGTGCAGCCACAGCTACACATAGTGACCACTACGCATATATAGTAGGTAGTGTCACCCTAGGCGGTTGCAGGATTGCACACGACCTCAGCACATTTTCGTAACTCCAAAACGATGTTCGGTATACCTCTTGTTGTGGATCGGTAAAATTTTTGGATATCCCTCATGGGATACGTAACCTGTGTAAACATTAGAACAGAAGACACGAAGTCCAGTCCTGTAGATATCTGGATAGAAGTTGGAATGTGCATTAGAGGTGTATGACACTGTCCAGCTCTAAGTGGTCATGCATAACCTACTACCCAGGATCAAACACTTGCCCGTGACGCACGTGTCCTGACACGATTAAGCAGAAATATATTGCACACATTCGCATAGTGGCAAATGGTATAAGGGTGGTGAAGGCACTGATGTAAACAGGATAACCCTGATTTACTGTGTGAGGGACACGTAATGTGTGTGTAGGTGTGACCGACCATACCTGTCAAGCTCTGAGAGCAAGATATCTGGACAAAGCCGTGAATAAAAGTATGCCGGTCAGCCTCTGAGAGCAAGATATCTGGACAAAGCCATGAATAAACGTATACCTGTCAACCTCTGAGAGCAAGATATTTGGACAAAGCCGTGAATAAAAGTATACCTGTCAGCCTCTGAGAGCAAGATATCTGGACAAATCCGTGAATAAACGTATACCTGTCAACCTCTGAGAGCAAGATATCTGGACAAAGCCGTGAATAAAAGTTGGACAAAGGCCCAAAAGTATGGACAATTTGTAAAGAAACTGAGAAAGTTGATAGAATAACAGTTTGTACATTGGCATTAATTTCCAGAAGAGTATGAAGTCTGAAACACAAGTGTCTGTCATTATGTTCTGACTTCAGTCTTTAATGACTAGCTACTGATTTGGCAGAAAACAACAGTGTATTACAGAGGTCCATACATATTTACAGTAAGAAACCTTCACATTTGTTTACTGTACCACTGCATACCTGTAGTTAATTCATGTCCATAATAATAATCCTCGTATGAATGCATACAGGAAACAGTCAAATGTGAATGGGAACACCCCTCACCGTGGATTATGTATTGTAACCACCCCCACCCATATTATGTTTTGCCAACATAAAAAGCTGCTGACAGGTGCCGAAAGACCTGCATCTGTAAACACAGGTAAACCTCTATAAAATGGACAAATGCTGTCCATGTGCTTGGTCTGACATTTGAACTCGGTCAGGGCAGTTCCGTTCACCAGGTGGACAAGCCTAAACCCAGATCACCACAGGAACACCCTAACAATCAAAGACATGTATGTGCCAGGACTATAAGCCTTGGAGTTTTGCATATCCTTGGAGTGATTAAATATGCAGCTTGGGTCCAGAGCAGTAGGGAATAGGGAATGTGTAATATGTAGTACCGCATTTTTCCCAGCAGGAGAATGGATGCCTGTGTTATAAGTGAAGTGGTGAGGCATATGTTAATGTAGCTATGTACTATGGGTATGCATATAAATGAGTCAGAAAACCAATAGTATAGTGGTTACAGCATTCCGCCAATGTGAATACAGTCCCGGGTCAACTACGACTTCACCACATATGAGTTAATGAATGCGTTTGTGCTGTAAAGACATTTAAATATGTAAAGGTGAACGTGTGTTTCGCATATGTCCATTAACCGGATTACAGATATTGTACTGGTACCGTCACAATTAAGAAAGCCCACGTAAGCACAAAGACTTTGTAAACATATGTAACCCAAAATAAGGATATGTAAGTGTGCCTGCGCATGTGTAATCCACTCACAGCATAGCAAATGAATGCTGTTTTCTACACGTTTCTTTATATATCTATATATGGATATCTATATTTGTGTATATATATATATATATATATATATATATATATATATATCCACAGACTTAAACTAAATATATATATGAAAGAAAGAATGTACAGACATATATATATATATATATATATATATATATATATATATATATATATATATATATATATATATATATACGCACACACACACACACACACACACACAATTACATTAATCGATATATACATAACAAACACAGTAACATTTGTCCTAGTAGATATAACACATGTGCATAAATAGGCTACATCATAGCTATTATGGATAGACATACAGACATCCAAGAAAGGTAAATACACTGCTGCTTTCCAAACCATTGCCCGGAAAGTACCAGTGTACCAAATCTGCAAGTTCTACTATTTAAACATGATATAGGTGTCCTTTGCAGGACTCCAAAAAGTGTTGTCTACAAGCAACGGCCAGTAATTATCCATGCAAAGGAAGTCACATCCGCATCTACAATATAGCTGTACATGCAACAGTAGCTTGTGCAAGGGTAATAACACATGGGTTGACAGAATGTATGACATATGTCCCGATACGCGGAGAGTGGATAGTGCTTAGAAGTATCTTCATACTTTATTATCGCTCACATTAAATATGTCTTATGACTACTGTGGAGGGGTGCCAGATATGGGAATCATGGGTATGCAAGAATGGGCATAGGTTCACAGGTATTGGTTGGCACAGATTTATTAGGTCCGCCCCATGAGAGTGATTAATATTCCTATGTGGGTATAGCACACGCTTATACCTTCCAAAAATGAAGAACCCATCTACTGGATATTGTGTAAACCATTGGCGGAAGATGTAGGGACTAATATCAGTGTCATGTAAGTGACTATCATGGACGTACATGCGTACAAATAAGATGGTGACCCATACCTCTCAACCTTTCAGAATAAGACATCTGGACAAAGGCATATTTAAATAAGTACAAATAGGGACTATGTTAAATATTCCACTGACAAAGTTAGAAAGTTGATAGAATAATGGATAATTCATTAGTATGAATGTATTATGAGGGTTTTTAGTTATAAACTACTAATGTCTGTCATTATTATCTAACCTCACAGTTCTTAATGACCTGCCACTAATCTACCAGAAAGGCACAATAATAACAAAGAAGGAACAACATTAGAAGTCTAAGTTCAGGACACTTAGCCAACATGTGTACGGTTGAGAGGTATGAAGGTAACCCTGTCCTAAATAAATGTACAGAACTACTGATATCAGGTGGACAGGTGTGAAGAAAGACGGGATGACAAATGACAAAACATGTATAAGTCAAAAGCATGTACCTCAATAAATGTGAATGAATACTTATGCCCTGTGATAGTCAATGTGGAAGGTTAATAGTATCCCTCAGGGTGTTATGCAGTGTCCCCGATACAGTGTCCAGTCTCCCACACTCGCATGTGAGTTCTGCCACTAATGGACATCGCAACTACCGGCGAACACATAAGGTAGATGATAGCATAATATGTATTGATTAGCACCTGTTGGCTTTTGTGAGGAACACAACACTCTTGGCGGGTGTGTCCTGCAAAAGGAATGTAATGGCATCTGGTGTGAGATTTCTTCTTGTGTGTAGTGGTGTAATACAATGATATATCTTGTATCAGAAACAGATACATGTGATAGGAAACAGTATTATCGACTATACTACTAGAAGAAAACTCTGGAGGTATGAAAAGCGCTGAAGTAGTCAGTTCAGTATTGACCGCAGGTATGTGTTGACATGTCAAATGTCACAGCTGTATATATAGTACCTATAGGGCTGTCACCATTGCAAATGATGAAGGTAGGAGCTGCTTTGTAGAAATGTCAGACATAGCAGGTCAAACCATACCTACAGCCATGCATACTCCACAAATAGACATATTAGCACACAGCAAAGCTTAGGCCAGGGGTAATGGAGCCTTGGCTGGCGTGTACGAGTAGAGGAAGTGTAGAACAAGGCAAGATGTCTGCCGAGCTATTCAGCAATATCCTGCAGGGGCATGTAAGACAGCCCCTAAACCGAACGTTGCACGGACAATGTTAGGATATGCAAATTACCCCATTTGTAGGTGAAAGCTATGCAAATTATGTAAATCTGCGATACATGTAACAGTAAGCTGTCTGTGCAAGAGTAGAGTTATGTGCAGAAATGTACTCGGATGTTAACCGAGTTACGTTCTGCAAGTAGCTAAACGGAGCAATGTCAGCTGCAAATAAAGGATGAATTCAGTTGAAGAAGCATGCCAATGGCCAAATATAAGGCCAGTGGCATATTATTCATTGTAAATTGATAAAACTCTATTTGCCCTCCCCCGATCTCCGGTGTGTAAGCGTAGCGCAGTGGCGCGAAAACGCACTGCGCTTTTAAAACAAGAGAAATATTTAAAATACACATAGACATTGTAATTATCGTTAACAGTTAGTTCGCCATGCAGGTGAATGGCAAGCTGAAGACAAGATGGCTACTGAGTACTGGTTGCTATGTGTGGAAGCACTCTGTCAGAGATGTAACCAAGCAAACTAGGCAATCCGATGCAGTTGAGGCTGAGGATAGTGAATCACAATTTGTCATGCCATATGGGCCAAGCCACTACAGTGGAAGAGTAGGTTAAGGGGACTATCAGAGTAGAAGATAGGTGACATCATGAGTGTGTATGTATAAAACACTGTAATCCTATCGGAGCAATGTGTCACATGTTTGCTGTCAGTTACTCATCAGTGGAAGAGGCGTGTTATGATTTATCCTAGGTACAGTCAGGAAACTGACGGTGTATGCCATGGATATCACTGAAGTTTCATGCAAACCTGCTGACAGTGTGTTCGCGCCTGTGTGCACCTGTAAGCCCGAGTAAGCATGTGTGCGTGCGTGTCAGCCCGTGTGCATGCGTTGAAGAATGAGTAAGCTAGTGTAAGCATGTTGAAGCCCATGTAATGTCATGTAAGCCAGTGTACGCATTTGTAAGCATGTATAAATCTGTACTACACACATCACACATGTACTGCACACTCTGAAACACATGCTGCCAATACTACACGTCAGTCAAATGGCACATGGATGGATAACAAATCATCAGAATCAACAGTGCTGTAAACTATACTACATTGATGGTCATAGCTGCAATGCATCATGCCTGCTTACATACACCTAGAAGGATATCACACTTTGTGTTAACAACATTTTAACATTAATACAGTGCTATAAAGCCACCCTGAGCATCAGCACCATGTTAGTCTGTTCCTGCATCTATGTTACACATTACAGGTGGTGGCACAGGTGTCATCATATGCACAGGGTATGGTGTTTCCTTTCCAGAGCCTGTCATTGAGCCATCCAAGCAACATGTAAGTATGTGTGTGTGTGAGGGACAACAGTGTTTGCATGGCCCAATGTTGATGCAATGTGTGTGCATGTGCTAGCCCTAGCTGTTTGTTTCATGTGTGTGTCTGCATGTACACAGTTTCAGCATGTGTCATGCATATGCAGGAGGTTGTGGGACAGTCACAGACCGTACCTGCCAGGCTGTACAGATCACCATTACTGGCCATGGACACCCCTGCATGCATTCAACAATATTCCAGTCCTGCACCTGTCAATGTATACACATACATTCTTGGGATCTGTATCACAACCTGTGGATAAACTGGAGTCAGTAATGTTAACCTGATTTGCATAGTAGTGTCAGGTAATACATAGTCATATGAGCCATACTCATCCTCCTAAGTAACAACCACTGCTGACTGTTGCTGAGATGTGCACACGACCGTTTAAAGGTGCTGTACTATCATTGTTCTCAATGACCCTTATAATACCCAGCAACAGAATAACTGGTCACTACACAACTATAACCCAGGATCACTACAGCACACAGTATGTGCACTATCACAGAGACATAGCAGATTTACATACATGAAAGTTGTTCACGTACAGATAATGCAGCACATTCAATAGTGCTAAGATCCACATACATATCAATATCTATCTACATTACATATATAGAAATAGAAATACACACACACACACTTGGCAGGGTTGTGATCAGAACACAGACCTAACTACCTTATCACACTACAGCATTACGCATGTACAGAACGTGCTACCGTGATTACTAGATCACAGCATTCACACAGGCATATGTCCAGCTTGCTGGCATCAGCATCAGCATCAAAGGCAAAGACGCCATATGGATTCTACAGAGAGTGAATAGTGTAAAAGCAATGTACTGTTGTCATACAGCAGGAAACTCTCACACACATGGCAGAATTGGGATTAGAACACAGACCTAACTACCTTATCACACTACAGCAATACGCATTTACAGAACGCGCTACTGAGATTACTGAACACGGTACTCCCAGTGGCATACTTCTAGGTGGGTGACATCATCCGTAAAGGCAAAGACGCCGATAGGGAATGTATGTGGTGTAAGGCGTCTAAAAGCATTACCGTGTCCCCAGGCTGCAGGAAACACATACACACACACACTTGGCAGGGCTGGGAGTCGAACATACACCTAACTACCTTATCACACTACAGCAATACGCATTTACAGAACACGCTACCGAGATTATTGAACACAGCACTCCCAGAGGCATACTTCTAGGTGAGTGACATCATCCGTAAAGGCAAAGACGCCGATAGGGAATGTATGTGGTGTGAGGCGTCTAAAAGCATTACTGTGTCCCCAGGAAACACACACTTGGCAGGGCTGGGAGTCGAACATACACCTAACTACCTTATCACACTACAGCAATATGCATTTACAGAACATGCTACTGAGATTACTGAGCACACAGCAATACGCATTTACAGAACACACACACACACACACACACACACACTTGGCAGGGTTGGGAGTCGAACATACACCTAACTACCTTATCACACTACAGCAATACTCATTTACAGAACACACTACTGAGATTACTGAGCACACAGCAATACGCATTTACAGAACACGCTACCGAGATTACTGAGCACAGAACTCCCAGAGGCATACTTCTAGGTGGGTGACATCATCAGTAAAGGCAAAGACTCCGATAGGGAATGTATGCGGTGTGAGGCATCTAAAAGCATTACCGTGTCCCCAGGAAACAAACACACACACTTGGTAGGGCTGGGAGTCGAACATACACCTAACTACCTTATCACACTACAGCAATACGCATTTACAGAACGCGCTACCGAGATTACTGAACACAGCGCTCCCAGAGGCATACTTCTAGGTGGGTGACATCTTCTGCAAAGGCAAAGATGCCGATAGGGAATGTATGTGGTGTGAGGCATCTAAAAGCATTACCGTGTCGCCAGGCTGCAGGAAACACACACACACACACACACACACACCCACACACACACACACACACACACACACACTTGGCAAGGCTGGGAGTTGAACATACACCTAACTACCTTATCACATTACAGCAATACACATTTACAGAACGCGCTACCGAGATTACTGAACACAGCACTCCCAGAGGCTTACTTCTAGCTGTGTGACCTCATCCATAAAGGCAAAGATGCCAATAGGGAATGTATGTGGTGTGAGGCGTCTAAAAGCATTACCGTGTCCCCAGGCTACAGGAAACACACACACACACAAGCACACACTTGGCAGGTCTGGGAGTCGAACATACACCTAACTACCTTATTACACTACAGCAATACACATTTACAGAACGCGTTACCGAGATTAATGAACACAGCACTCCCAGAGGCATACTTCTAGGTGGGTGACATCTTCCGCAAAGGCAAGGACGCCGATAGGAAATGTATAGAAAGTGAGCAGTCTGAAAGCATATTAATGTCCCAAGGTAGACGTAGACAAACACACGGCAGTGGTGTGATCGGGGCAACTAAATATCTACGAAGCACCACAACAACACTACATAGATACGGGACACGCCACAGACAGTACACCCTGCAAGACAGTCAGCCAGTGGGTTCAATGTAGGCATCCATCATGACGTTGAAAATGGACATCTGTTGCCTGGATGTCCACCATCGCTATACAGGATGTCAATGGCCATGCTCATACACAGAGGCACAAGGTGTCACTGGCCATGCCCACACGCTTAGTATCACACGTCCATTTGGAATGTACTGCATGTCCATCTACACAACGGCGTACTGGGCATGCTCACACACTTAGCAGTTGCAAAGGGCTGTCTTGCATGCACACAGAGTCTAAACATGTAAGGGCGCAGTTTGGAATGTACTGTGTGTCCAACTACACAACGGCGCACTGGCCATGCTCACACACTTAGCAGTTGCAAAGGGCCGTCTTGCATGCACATGGATACTAAACATGGAAGGGCAGAGTATGGTATTACTGTCCCCACGTACATGACGGCCACTCACATGTATTGACCTACACACTCAGGAGCCATCACAGATGTCTCAGGTGCAGATCACAGAGGTACACACCGCAGTCTACAATGTAGCCCTCAGACACCACCATGTCATTGGACCAGCAATACATCAACACAACACCGTGTGACACATGACCAGTGGACTGTATATAGGTGTACAGCAACTGTGCAGACTACACATGTACCGAGAGGGTTCCATCATGTGTTTTGCATTACAATGATACCACTGTACATAACCAGGTCAGCTCAACACATAACAGGGGCCCCTGGGTCTTACACAGCTGTGACAGATGACTGTTGCTGTACACCAACAAGCACACATGTTCAGATATGTCATACATGTAATTGCAGTGGATATGTGCATGGACCATACACACAACACATATGTACATAGCATAGCTTTTGCTGTCATCCGTGCAGACAAGTGGCTACAGCAATCATACGCATGCAAATGGGAGGTGGGTCCATGGCTGTTGAATGCCAACAGTACATGAGGTAGCAATGTTGACTGAGGACACATTCCCTCTGTACTAGTTACCCATGACACCCATCATATCATACAACAGTCCATGTGTTATGTATGTCAACACACATGTCCACTGATTGCAATGCATACAAACATGGCTACATGACAGGCATGTAGGACCAACACACATGTACAAACTGTAGTGTGCATGCAGCTGCCATGCATGTGCAGTAGCTGATGTAAGTAACTCATATGTGTTAAACTACAACATGCAGTTGCAATGCAGCCCCATCATTGACACCTGTATATGGTGACATACTGACAGTACAGTAGGATGTTCATCAGGTATGGATGGATGTGTGTACGTAAAGTGGTGATCCCTGTTGG
>NC_056737.1:1650702775-1650717241 GCF_019279795.1 Protopterus annectens | reverse complement strand
GCAAACACCTGTAACATCGCCGTTTGTTCCTTTATACGATGGATACAATTTTGCATGGCACCTTTAAATGTCTCTCACAAGGTATGTCAATGGTTCAGCAGGTGTAATTGACTAACTAGATGTTTGGGCTGTGGTTACGGTCTGTATTGCTATTGTTTACAGTGTGGGGGATATAGTCGGGTGTAAGTAGCATATACGGTTTTGTGGGGCTTGCATTTCTACATAGTCCATATATATGTGTGTGGGCCCCTTCTCTAATTACAGTGCTATCACTTAATAGACTTCTATTATGGGAATTTACTTTGGGCCGTTATTAATTGGTTTCTATATGGTATGCAGGTGCGGTTGATATTTCCATACCTCCGGATGTATGGCGATATGTGCAAGGATATTTGTAAATCAACGCTATCCCGTGTATGTCTGTCCCAGATATTTGCAGTCATTGCAGTGGTGTTGGTGTCAGACCCTCTGTAACATGGCTTGCCACCTTTTCATATGGACATAGTTGGACACTTGCGGGTCACACAGTAGTGATTACAGGCTGACATATGGCCACGGTCAGTACACAGGATAGCACATACTTTTATCCTCATTACATACCTATTGTTCTTGGTCCTTCACTACCTATCGGTTTGCATGGAACATTTCCGTTTCTTACATACAGGCATAAGTATTTCCTGCAACTATTGCATATTATGTGGGACATACTAATGTCCTACATTCACGGACAGTTGCCCTTTCTAATGTTTCATGTCAGGACACACCTGCCCGGGGGGGGCTGTCCCTCCCAATGTGGGACAGATGTTTACCGCATGCCTACGGATAGCTATACCCGCACCTACCATAATCATCTACCTCCGAGTTGCCACCTACAGACACACTCACACACTTTAGTCACACAGGAACACACATGGCACCCTCAACACACACATACACAGGCTACATCACTCACAACAACAGTTGTATATGGTACCTACGTGGACCGCACCGCCGACAGCGGTGACTACATGTCCTTACTATCATCCTATTGCTCGTGGTTCTACTGTTCCAGTACTGTTTTTTTTCTGTCTTTCATCCTCCTGGTTACGCTTGTCGGTGTGTGACACGTTCCATAGTTGGTGGTATCCTGTTTATTTGTACCTCAAAGGTGTTTAAAATGTCATTGACCTATCTATATATTTGCAGATGCCAGTGACCCCCTTGTATATCGACATATATCACACTATCGCCCTTTCTATTCTATACACTGTATTATATATGTGTATATATATATATATATATATATAGATATATATATATATATATATATATATATATATATATATATATATATATATATATCTATTTACATGTCTCAGACAGGGGTGGTGGTGACAGGCACTCTACGCCTTAAATTGTGTGTTTGTCAGTGTATACTGTGTTTCTTGGACTCCGCACGTTTGTGTCTGTACCTGTCACATTACACCCCTGCCATAGGTTAAGATAACCTCCCATCCCAATTTAAGAAGGGCAATCCCTCTTTGTGCAGTTGTGTCCTGTGAAATATTTGTGAACATAGCAAATGTCCTGCGACTTTGGGACAAACATATTCCCTATAGTTTACGTCATAGTTGCATGGCACACTTATTTTGTATCTGACCCACCTACATGTTACAGGATACGGAACACGTACCTGCGACCATTACTAGACTATAAGCTTTTTATCTATGCAAAACATTGTCATTCTGGTTTTCATCCTGGTTGTTTGTGTGTCGTCCTGCTGACATCTGGCGTATGTCCCACATTGGTCATTTGAACTATGGCAACCCTACTGTACGTACATCTTGCCTAGCAATAGTGTTGGGTGATTTTGTACATGACTGCCTGTTCCACTCCTGGCAGTGGTCGTTTTACCCTTCAGAGCAGGCACTATTTGTTCAGGGGTGACTAATGCTGGTGCCACCTGTTCTGTACATCATTGACCATGTTCTGCGCAGTGATCGGTGACATTTAACCCTGTTTCGCGCATATCCGTATAGTTGTATTTAAACATCGCTTACCAGCTGTGGGCAACACTTATTCCCGCTAACGTGTGCTACACATATTCTGATGACCTGCATCCAGAATGCATTACCTGTGCCGTTGGGATTATATGACATCCCTTGTGGGATGTGGGACCGGGAACATGTATGAAAGTCACTGCATGTACCACTTGGACATCTGGGGTTTGTACACAAATTACGTCAATTTGTATGTGCAGTACACTACAGAAGTTACTCCACACTACACTCACATGGAAGACTCCATTAGTTTACAACTTGATGGGTCCAGTTAATGGTATGTCCATGTGATGTTTACTGGCTGTACTCCAGCACTTGGTATGTATATCACAATTAGGTACACCCGATAATTTGCTACACCTTCATATGACCGTGGATGCAGCATGCCGAGGTGACTAATGCCTGTCATGGGTACATCCCCTGCCTTGACACTACATCCATGATTACATTTTGTGGAGTCCCTCAGTAACGCAGTGGGTAATCCGTGATGACTGTGTGTAGTACAGTGCTTACACACATGTGCTCCCATGATTGCCTCTGCTCCAGTACGCGACAGTTGCTTACTTAATGTTGTGGCGACGGGAGTCACTGTTTGCCCCGTTTGGTGTTTTGCCTCTGGCAATTGGGTGTGTACCTACTGATGTACCTGGGAACCTATACACACAGCACTGACAGATGTTGATGGGCGCATCTACTGTTCAGGTGTTGACAGTTCCATGTTCCCATGGCTGTTGCGTGTACAATGTTTGAGGGCTGCCTATGTAGGATTCCACAGTGGGCCACCTATACATCACAATTTACTGGTAGTTGTGTTTGTGTGCCATCCATGTTACTGTGTGCAGATGGGGAGGGGTGTCAGTCCGTGGGAGCCTACACTGTCAATGTATGTGCTATACGTTCCCTCTTTGCCAAGGTGTAGGCATATTGGGCACGCCTCTGTCTGCCTACTGGGGCTGGCACAGTGTGTCCGTGGTCTGGATCCCTCTGTGCCTGTGTTGGCCTTGGCACTTGCGGTGGGCTGTGAGGCCCTCCCCCATTATGACCCTGCTGCAGTTGTTTCCGCAGGATCATATTATGTAGCATGGCACATACTATGAAGATGTGGGCACAAGTGCCTGGAGAGTACTGCAAGGCTCCACCAGATGTGTCCAAGCACTGGAACTGTGATTTCAGCATCCCGAACACACACTCTATGATGATTCTGGTTTGTGCGTGTGCCTCATTATGGTGTTCTTGCATTGGTGTGTGTGCATTTCTGATGGGGGTCATCATCCACGGCTCCAGTGCATAGCCAGCATCCCCCACAAGGTGACCTTGTGGGATGTCCCCCCTGACAAATACCTGATACAACTGTGAGGCATGCCAGATATGGGAGTTGTGGTAGCTTCCAGGGCTGCCAGCACACACATCCATGATAATGCCCTGGGCATTGCACATGACCTGGCAGTTGATGGAGTGGAATCCCTTGCGGTTTATGTAGCGCCTACTATACTCACCGGGTGGTGACTTAATTTGTATGTGCGTGCAGTCTATCGCACCCAGTACCTCCGGGTAGTTTGCCACATGGTGGAAGTGACGCATATTGCTGGCCAACTCCTCCTGAGTTCAGGGGAAGTGTATATGCTCATTGGCATGTGGTAACAAGGCATCCAGGAACTGGTGTAGTACCCTGGATGCTGATGCCTGTGAGATCCCCATTATATCTCCAGTTGGCCTCTGAAAGGTACCTGTGGCTAGTATTCGCAAGCTTACACATACCTTCATGTCCACTGGGATGGGATCCCCTCTGTTGTTTCTGGTTCTCAGGCATGGCCGGCACAGCTCTACTATTTGCTGTAAGATGTCCCTGTCCACCCTGTAATGCTCTGCTATCTCCAGATCATGTAGCCCCTGGTAGGTTACCCTTGGTCTGAACACTCTTCTCCTCCTCCGAGGCCTACGGTGGTTGTCGGCATCATCCTCTGCAACATCGTCAGTCTGTAACACATGCTGATGAATCACAGCTATGGCAGCTCCCAACATGTACATTTTAAAAGTTCCCCATCTGTTTACACCTATGGTGCGGTGTTTGGGAATACACAGGTGTGTGTTGGGTGCTTTCACACTTTATACTGTTTTGCTGTGAACACTGATGATGTCATAGGGTGTGTATGTATGATCGTGGCTACAGGGTATCTTCTGTGTTTTATTTACAAAGCCACTATTGTGCTGCCTTTGGTGTTGCATTACATTTGGATGTCGTGAATTACCTCCTGCTCTTCTGTTTACATTTGTGCATGTTACACCTGCCATTTACTGGCATGCATCCAGCTGCCTGCTTTCATTTGTACTTTCCTAGACCTGGCTTGTCTGCGTAATGTGTGCTATTGCTAATCTACTGTGGGTTTGCTTTGCTCTACTATGACAGTTCTCCTATATTTGCATTCCAGGTCCTCCACACCTTTCTTTGCAATCCTATGCCTCCCCTGTCCTGTTTTGCAGGTTTCTGCATGCAGGCTTGTCTACTACCATCGATTGGCTGCCGTGTGTTGATTGGTGTTAATTGCTCATTAGTACACCAATTACCCTGCTTCTGCATTTCCTTCTTTTCTTCCCCTGACCTTCCTCTTTGTGCTATTATTCGCGGCGCGTGCATCCGCTTTCCGGCTTTCTGGCACAAGTTCATCCCCGTACACATGCGCTTTCAGGCACCATGTGTGCTCTCAGCTGAACGGTTCTATACCCTCCTCCCCACCCCTGTCCTTCAGCTTTGCTTAGCAACGGCCAGGCCAAATTTGCATTGCTCTAATGTGCTTACTGATATGGTGGCACACCCCTCTGCTGTTGTCATGTATCACCTTTGATACACTCCTCGGTGTTATAGTGCTGCACCATCAGGTACATCCTTAATCCGGCGGGACGTTTGCGATTCAGTTTTACTTGCCTCATTTGCATGGCATTGACTACTAATTCATCATTACAGCGGTGAACACTGTCGCGGGCCCCTGGCAACCCTTGCGCCTTACTTGTGGTGTGCCATGCCTACCATTGCATATTATGGTGCAATCCTAATTTGTCTTTCATTGCGATTTTCTGCCATTTTTATATATTTCCTTTGTATTCCTGTTTGCACACACATGCCCTGCAGTTGTACTGTGCGTTACTGTGGACATGACATTAAATGTTGTTTTTTAGGTGTTGTGCATCTTTTCTTGTGCCATTGGCTGTGTATTTGTCCATTGGCATATGTTAACTTTGTAATACATGCGTGTGGTCCGCTTCCATAACTCCGATGTTCTGTTTGGGAAAATGTAAACCATGTTTTTTGGTTTACATTTCCATGGGCTTGCGCTACGCCTGCACCACTTTGTGAATCTCTGTATGCCTTCATTAGCATGGTGCAACACTGCGCATGGGGTGATTTGCATACCCATGCCAAGGGCTGCATAGCTCTGGTGTACACCAGTAGTGCACGTGGGATTGGTTCGTACTTGAATCACTCAGCAGACATATTTGGCATTATGCCGCCTACGCTACGCCTGCGCCTGGTGCAAGCTTCATGAATCCGGGGTCCGGTTTACCTTCATTCTTTCTCTCACTAACAACAGCATTAAAATGTGCATCACATTCAGTTCTAGTATATCCTCTATTCATAAAAACATTCTTCATTTGACTCATATGGTCCATCACTGAGGTGTCATTACTCATTAACCTGGATATACATATGGCCTGTCCTTTTAGTACATTTTTAAATATGTAACTAGGGTGCATACTGCACCTCTCCAGCAAGCTATTTTTCCTACATTTCTTTGTATAAACACAAGTTTCTAACACATTACCAATCCTATGCAGTTTCACATCCAAAAATTCAATAGCTTCTCAGATTGATGTAACATAAACCTTAGAAAAGATGTACTTGCCTCTATATACTTATGAAATTGTTCTAATTTAACTTCTGATCCTCTCCACAAAATAAAAATATCATCCACAAATTGTTTGTAAAAATTATGCATTTCTTAAATTCTTCATTAGATAACATGTACCTCACCTCCCAATGTGCCATAATCATGTTAACATACAAATTGTTGCAGAGGGTGCCCATAGCAACCCCACCAGTTGCACATAATAATTATCAAAAATTAAGACATTGTTATCTATGACAAATTCCATCAACATATATAAAGTGTGGATGGTATTTCTAGAAAAATCACTATTCTTTGTAAGAAATTCCTGCCTATATTGTATACCTATATCATTATGGACACAAGTAAATAATGAACATACATCAAGTGTAACTAAAAAATCATTACTGCCTAGAGGGGTGTTTTCTAAAGTGCTAAAAAATGTAATTAAAAACTGTTTCATATCAGTCAAAATGATAGAAATTTTAGATAATAAAGGGTGCAGCATCTTTTCAAGGTAAGTAGAGATTAACCACCCTTGACTCACGACAATAGGTCTAAACGGGGGGTCAACCATTGCTTATGTATTTTAGGTAGGCTTTTAATCAATCGAATCATAGGTTAATTTACTATAAAACAATTCATATAATTCTTTGGTAATATATCCACAAGATAAGTTGTCAAACAACTCATTATGTACCTTGACAATGATACTTTCTATATCAACATGCATAATTCTATTATATGTGGATTCATCAGCTAGCATTTCAGGCATCTTTTTCAAATAGTCAGCCCAAATCAGAAGCACAATTGCACGACCCTTGTCAGCAGGACAGATGGTGATACTATCATTCTCTTGGAGTTCTTTTAGAGCTAGATGTTCACTAGATGTAAAATTAAAAAAAAACTTTTCTTTTAAACTTACTCACATCAGTAAGCATAGTATATGAATCATGTTCACATGTGGTTAAAAAAGCTTGAACCTGCAGACTAAAATTAGGCATGTATACACTCGGCTTGTTAAACCTACTACTCAAATTATTACACTGTGGGAATAATATATTTGACATAATATTTCTACAAAACATTTTTATATCTATAACAATATCACTAAACCTAGTCTTGGTGGCTGGTATAAAAGAAACTACTTTCTCTAAAACTTTCACATGCTGCTTATTTAAAATGAATGAAGACAGATTGTACATCAATTTTCTTTCATCAGTTAGGCTCGGAGATAATGTGAATGATTTGGAATTAGTTGAGCAAAGATAGATTGCACTGCTTCAAGCGGACAAACAATATGGTCTTAGTGAAGCAGTATCTTTAAAATCGTTTTTGAAAAATAGAGATTTACCACATTAAATTCATTTATAAGGTGCATGGGTCATCAGTTAGTAACTTTGCTAAGTTTGTTAGTAGGAGTTTTAGTTGTATGGATATGTTTTCTTTTTTTTTTCTTTTCTTTGGCCTTGTTTATATGTTTGCAGGTTTTGTTTTTCATATTGTTAGTCTTAAAGGTATTAGGTCATCATTGTTTTCATGTAAGTAGGGCACAGTTTTACAGCGTTTGCTCTTTTTAGTATACATTTATGTTTATTAGTGCTATTTTATTCTGCATATCTTGTGTTGTTAGTTGCTAGGTATTGGGAGTTACGTCATGTTCTCACGAGAGTTTGTTAGAAAGCAGGATGCAGCTCTGTAGGACTTGTCTTAGATATTTTATGAGGTTAGTTACGTTTATATAATTAATTTGTTTGAATGAATGTAGGTTTATAATCATTGATTAGAGCTGTATTTTTATATAGATAGTATATTTTCCTGTGCATTTGATGCAATATTTGTTTTGGGCACTCGGCTTCTTATATTTTTAAATGCCTATTGGATGAAGTTAATTAATGATGATTTTGCATTGTGAATTATCTCTTGGTGCAGATTGGCTGATGAGTTTTTAAAATATCAATGGAGATTTTGTTTTATTGTATGTCTGAGGAAGTGTGGCGGTTCCACGCGAAAGTGGTTATTGATTCGCGAATAACCATTTTATTTTATATCAGTGCCATGCTTGCCACTTGCTTCTGTATTTCTGCTAATACATTTTGTTGGGCTGTGAGGTGGGCTTTGCCCTTGCAGTGATTCGATTTTATTGCTTGGTTGGATTTTTTGTTTTCGCTGCGAGGGAGCATGGCTGAAGGATTCAACTTAAAATTGGATTTTAATCCAGTAAAGGGTGCTGTGGCCACAGAGGATAGTCTACCGGAACTTATACATAAGGAAGGTAATCCACTATTAATGCTTGAACTGAACAAATGTAATAGTTTGGAAGGAGAAATCAATTATAACATTTATGACTATTTAAAAGTACGTAGAAAACTGGAAGATACTTGGGTTAAATTCATAAAATGGCAATGGCAGAGAAAACACATTGAGGCGTGTTTACACTTCAAGGTGGTCCCATGTAGACTGAGAATAAAAAAATGCCTTCCTATGGAAAAAGTTTTCCAGACCTCTTGGCAAAATGGAAGAAATAGAACTTGGATACTAGTTTCAATTATTTACGTTTGTTGATTGAATAGTCTAAGTCTATGGAAGAAACTGTTGTTATACAGCTTGATGGTCTTAAGAAATGCATGTTTGATCTTTTTCCTATGACAGTAGCTGTTAAAGCATCAGATGAGTCTGTCTCTTATGTAACTTTGTTTGAACAAAAGTTACAACAGCAGAAGTGGTCTAAATTAGAGAGAGATTTGAAGGATTTGCAGTGGGAAGGTGTTTGCATGGCCGAAGGATGACATTGGCCAATGGAGGGAACATCAGCAACTTACACTCGCATCAGATAAGTAGACTCTTACTTCTGATTTTAAAAGGACACATTATTCTGATATTGTTGCATCTTCACCTGTGAACATTATACCAGCTCCAGTTGAGAATTCCTTCTCTCTGATAGCTGGAACCAATGAGTCAGGTGATGTCTCTGCTGTGAAATCAGGCATGCCTGATGTTAGACCTAAAATTGTCCCTAGACTTGTTTCAGATAACAACAAGCATATGTTTTTAAACTCGCCTTTTCCGATAAGGGACTGGAAGGACAAGTATGAGTCACTGAGCCGAGAAAGGAAATGCCATAAGCTTTCCAGTAGACACTCAGGGACTCCAGTGCAGAGTTACTGGACACCGATGAAAGAAACTTGATATACAATCTGTCTTCTTTTGTTTTGAATGAGCAGCATGTGAAAGTTTTTCAGAAAGGACTTTCTTTTATACCCTCCACCAAGAGTAGGTTTAGTGATATTGTTATAGATATAAAAATGTTTCGCAGAAATATGACAAATATACTATTCCCACAGTGTAATCATTTCAATAGTAGTTTTAAGAAATTGAGTGTATACATGCCCAATTTTAATCTGTATGTACAAGCTTTTTTAATCACATGTGAACAATATTTATATACTATGCTAACTGACGTGAGTAAGTTTAAAAGAAAAGGTTTCTTTAATTGTACATCCAGTGAACATCTAGCTCTAAAAGAACTCCAAGAGAATGATAGCATCACCATTTGTCCTGCTGACAAGGGTGGTGCAATTGTAGTTCTGAATCGGGCTGACTATTTGAAAAAGATGCTTGAAATGCTAGCTGATGAATCCACATATAAGAGAATTATGCCTGTTGATATACAAAGTATCATTGTCAAGGTACATAATGAGTTGTTTGACAGCTTCTCTTGTGGATATATTACCAATGAATTATATGAATGTTTTGCAATAGTTAAACCTATGATTCCATTGATTAAAGGCCTACCTAAAATGCATAAGTCATTGGTTGACCCCCCCATATAGATCTATTGGAGTCAAGGGTGGCTAATGGAGCCTATCTCTACTTAACTTGAAAAGATGCTGTGCCCTTTATTATCTAAGGTTTCTACCATTTTGACTGATATGAAACAGTTTTTAATCACATTGTTTAACAGTTTGGAAAACATCCCACTAGGCAGTAATGATGTTTTAGTTACACAATGTATGTTCATTACTTACTTCTATCCCTAATGATATAGCTACACAATATATGCAGGAATTTATTACACAGAATAGTGATTTTTCTAGAAATACCATCCATGCTTTATGTATGTTGATGGAATTGGTCATAGATAACAATTTCTCCATTTTGATACTTATTATTATGTGCAACTGGTGGGGGTTGCTATGGGCAACCCCTGCGCCAATTCATATGCTAATATGACTATAGCACATTGAGAGATGAAGTACATTTTATCTAATGAAGAATTTAAGAAATGCATAATTTATTACAAATGATTTGTAGATTATATTTTTATTGTGTGTAGAGGACGGTAAGGCAATTTAGAACAATCTCATAAGTATATAGAGGCAAGTATGTCTTTTCTAAGGTTTATGTCACATCAGTCTAGAGAAGCTATTAAATATTTGGATGTGAAACTCATAGGATTGGTAATGCATTATAAACTTGTGTTAATGCAAAGGAATGTAAGAAAATTAGCTTGCTGGAGAGGTCTATTATGCACCCTAGTTGCATATTTAAAAATGTGCCAAAAAGAGAGGTCATACGTGTATCCAGATTAACAAGTATTGCCACCTCATTGATGGACCATGTGAGTTGAATGAAAAATGATTTTATGAATAGGGGATATACTAGAACTGAATGTGATACACATTTTAATGTTGTTGTTAGGGAGAGAAAGAATAAAGGTAAACTATATTTTTCTAAGAACTTAGACTTAACTCAAGATAGGTCAGCTAGAGCTAACACTCAGATATGTAGGCTTTATTTACCTTATACATCTGACAATAAGTTTTTAATGGGTATTATCAGGAATAATTGGCATATATTGACAGCTGATGAACAGATAAGAGATATTGTTGGACCTTGTTCGAAGGTTATTATTAAACACATGAAGTCTATAAAGAAGAGGTTATGCCATAAGACAGGCCCTAATGCCAATAAAATATCACTCAGCAGGACTGGTACTTATGAATGTAGACACTGTAATTATTGCAGGCTTATTATTAATAGTAATATTTTTGAGCACCCTATTACTGGGAAGATATATGTACCTTTCATCATTATGCTAATTGTGCAACTTGTAATGTTGTATATTTGGCATCCTGCATTCAATGTCATCATTCTTATGTAGGGATGACAACTAGGACCCTCAGAAATAGAACTAGGGAACATATTTATTATTCCAGTGATGGAGACAATATACGTGCTATAGCGGGGCACCTTACAGAAATGGGGGATAGTCATAAGCTTTTGTTTATGACATTACAAGTGATCACCCCTAACAATAGGCTGGAAGATAATAGGAATGATATGGAAATGGTTGACCAAAGATGGATTGTACTGCTTCAAGAGGACAAATATTATGGTCTTAATGAAGCATTATCTTTAATACCATTTTTAAAAAATAGGGATTTACCACATTAAATTTATTTATAAGGTGCATGGGACATCAGTTAGTAAGTTAGCTGGATTTGTTAGAAGTAGTTTTAGTTTCTACGGATATGTTAGTTTTTTTATTTTTTCTTTGTCCTTTTTTTGCGTTTATATGTTTTGTTTTTCATATTGTTAGTCTTACAGGTATTAGGTCATCATTGTTTTCACTTAAGTAGGACACAGTTTTACAGTGTTTGCTTTTTGTTGTATACATTTACTATTAGTGCTATTTTCTAGCATGTATCTTGTGTTGTTAGTTGCTAGGTATTGGTAGTGACATCATGTTCTCATGAGAGTTTGTTAGAAAGCAGGATGCAGCTCTCTAGGACTTGTTTTAGATTTTATTTTATGAGGTTAATTACATGTTTATATAATTAATTTGTTTGAATGAATGTAGGTTTATAATCATTGATTAGAGTTATATTTTTATATAAATAGTATATTTTTTCTGTGCATTTGATGCAATATATTTTTGGGCACACTCGGCTTCCTGAATTTTTAAATGCCTATTGGATGAAGTTAATTACTGATTATCTTACATTGTCATTTATCTCTTGGTGCAGATTGGCTGATGAGTTTTTTTAAATATCAATGAAGATTTTGTTTTGTTGTATGTCTGAAGAAGCGTGGAGGTTCCACCCAAAAGAGCTTACTGTTTCTTGAATAAACATTTTATTTTACATCAGTGTAGTGCTTGCTACTCGCTTCTGTTTTACTGCTCAAAAAGAAATGTGTCAATGCATTTACACGTGCTACCACAGACTCATTTAAGCAGCAGGTGTGTTTCATAGATTCAGTACTAACTGTCAGATTTTAGCAATGCAGCTCACATTTGTGCACTGCTTAAGTGCAGGCAAACAGGGAATGTAATGGAAATGTGTATCTTGCATGTGCAAAAACTTTACCAACTGTCAAACAAACCATTTACTCACCTCACTGTGGAAAAGTAAATATTGTATATTACTGTGATTTTCTGTCCATTCCTGTCTATGACATGAAATTGCATATGGAAACATAACAAACTGAAGGCCCTATCTAAAAATATAGGTTCATAGGTTCATAGGTGTGTACTAGTCTAATGACCCTAGAGCCTTTACAAGCCTAGTCCATAGGATTACCTTGGCATCATGCCACCCAACCATAGTTCCCGATGCCTTTGTCAAGTAGAGCCACTGGAGTGATCCCCGGGGTGAATTTTTTATTTCCCTTCCACTCTTCAAGATTTTTCTAGGTCTCTGCAGCATGTGGTGTGGAGGGATTAGGATTCTTTAGATGTAGCATTTCTAACAGAGTTGAGTCAGACATGGCTTTGTAAATCACACAGAGATCACCTCCAGGTAGGCGATATGAGACAGAAAATAGTTGGAGTTTTTTGAGTCTCTCCATATGGGACAAATGTTTAAGGCCTAGGATCCTTTTTGTGAAGTACTTTTGTGGCCTCTCCAGTTGTTGCAGGTGTCTAGTGAGGTGCATGCCAAATGAGGCATTGTTCTCAATGACTGGCCTAATGAGGGAAGAGAAGAGGGAGACAATGACCTCTTTATTCCTGGATGCAAAATCCTGAGTAATGAGATGTGCCACATAGAAAGACTTCCTGACAACAGTGGCAATGTGGTGGTCAAAAGAGAGGTTGCTGTCAACCTGTGTTCCCAGATCTCTTATAATGTCTTCTGTGTTCAGTGGACTACAATTGACATGGTAATTCATGGAAAACATTTTTTTTCCAAAGAGGATGATGACACATTTTTTGGCATTGAGCTTAAGGCCATTGTTCTGACACCAGTCGTTGGTCTCAGTGAGACCTTTCTGTAGGATATCAACATCATTTAGGGAGTTAATAACAGCTCCCATGTCACATATTTCCAGCACAGCCATGTCTTGCCTCTCCCCAAGCACTGCAACCCTGGTGTCTCAGTACTTTTTTCACATATCTGTCACCTACACTACAGAAATTAATATCAAATGTTGTGTGATATGCAATGTACGTCAATCTGTTAAAATGCAGAACTATAACTATTGACCCATAAGACTAAAAAGCCTTATCTGCAAAGTCAGGGAAGGGATCAGAATGGATCTTTTCCACAGGTGCAAAGTGGACCTTCAGCACACTTGACCTGACTCATTTTGGTTTTGTCAGGGGTATATTTTGCTTATTAAACCTGGTGAACTTCTTTGATAATGACCCCAAAGATCTAGATGAGGGATAACAGGACATTCCACTATGTTGGTTTATCCAAGGCCTTTGACACTATTCCCCATTCGGGTATCATAAAGAAACTCTCCCATCTGGGGATTAACTCATACATTACTAGATGGATATCTAACTAGCACACAGACAGAATACACACTGTCAAAGTCGAGGACTGCACCTCCACCACTAGAACACTTTCCAGTGGAATACCACAAAGATCTTTGCTGGGCCCTAAACTGTTTGTAAACTATTTCTCTGAAGTCCAGACAAAGGTAGCTGGCTTGTGGCTTATCAAGTCTGCAGATGAGTGTCAGTTGGATGCAGTCATATAGTGTTCCCCAACTATGATAACATATTACAGAAAGGGTTGACAGAGACATATGATTGGTGGCAAACTCATGGACTGAACCTTAAATCAAAAAATGCCTGATTGTTCCGTTCGACAATGAAGTACTCCTGCTAATTATGATATACAGAGTACCCCTCTAAGCTCAAACACAGTATGCAAGACTTGGGAACACATGTTGATAGCAATCTACACTTCAATCACTATGTGTCCATAGTGATGAGACACACATTCTACATAGCACACCTCATAAATAAGGCCGTTACATCCAAGACCAGGGAGATCATAAATCTGCTGCATTTTACCCTTATCAGGCCAGTAATTGAGTACCATGCTCCCTTCTATCTGTACCTCACCAGACACCTGCAACATCTGGAGAAAACAGAGAGGTTTGTAACTGGGAGAATCCAGGGCCTCCAAAACATGATGACCATGGAAAGGCTGAAAGTCCTGTCACTATAATTAATATCATGCAGGCTGCTGAGAGGTGATGTATGCCTGGCCTACAGAGCAGTCTCAGACCCTACCCTACTGAAAATGCTG